>NW_026557765.1:12398536-12698536 GCF_026930045.1 Uloborus diversus
AAATAAGAGGCTTCATGGTGTATCTGAAACAAAATAGTCTTAAGGTTTCTGAAAAAAGTGAGGCCACTTGTAAAGTTTTTTGGGTAATATGCGTATGTGTACAAAAATGCAACTTTTATGAAAGTTTAAGATTTCATTTACGAAATTGTTCTTTCCCTTGCACCCTAACGCAGACTCAAGGAAACGCTTGCACGTCAACATATTTATTACATTAACAGTTACATTTATATAATATTTTTTTTAAAAACCCTAATAATTTTAATTACCGCCGCTCATTGTTTATTTCAGTAACCTAGATTTGTTCTTCTAGAACACCTTAGCGCCATCTACATTTTGATATGACTTCGCTTTGATAAAATAGTTTTCTACTACAACATTTTATTAAATATCTTCTACTGCTGTGTTTTACTATCAACATGTGATCGTCTCATATTGCAAAGAAATTCAGAAACATGTAAATCGTTAACTTGAGGAAAATAATCCCACACATAAAACGTAAAATAAAAATAAGTCTTTCTTATGTCGTATCAAAAGAATCCGATTAATATTTTTCATTTTTTGAAAAGTGTTATTGAGTTTCGAAAGCCTCACACAAAGACGTAGCTTCTTAAAAAAAGTTTAGCAGCAAAAAGATGTCAAGTAACGTATTTCAATTTCTTTTATTCTACAGTAAATATTTCCTCAAAGTAATCTTCAAATCCTGTTTTAGATTCCTTTGTGAACTCTATTCAATGCTTTTTCTAATCCTGAAGTATCCAATTGGATGATTTCCTTGACAAAGGATTTGAGAAGTATATGTTTTAAACTTAGCTGTTTTTTTCTTCCTCTTTGAAGCTAGAATTACATATGTGACACTAAGATATATTTCAGTTCAATGAAATATGTATTTTATGTTTCTAATTCATATAAAACTACAATCAATACTTATAGAAAGTATTACTTACAAATTATTTGTTTTATACGTAAACACTGGCGTTTGTAGCTCGGGCGATATTGTCCGTTTTTCAAAAGAAGGTACTTGTCTCCTGTTTCGTCACGTGATATCTGATGATTCTATTTCACTGCTTTCGGCAGAAGGTATATTCGGATCATAGCATTTTGAGATAAAAGCAGCAGTTTTTTAAAATGTAAGAATAACTAAAATGACAACCAAAGAGTGAAGCAAGTGATGTAAAGGACACTAACACTTTTTGCACATTAAAATGCTCGCCCAAGTAAAGGCTGTCTCTTTAGAGCGCGTGGATTGCTTACGGATCACCCCCACGTAAAATGGAACTCTGCTTTCAAGGGGGCGTGGCGAAGTGCCTTCTCCTGAAAAACGGACAATACTCGGGGCGATGAATTGTGGTGTGTCCCATTCACCCCTTCCTTCTTTTACCAAAAACGATTAAATGTTTTATATAGAACGACAAAGACATATTACAAGTCCTGATTTTTGCTGAGTAAAAAAATGAAGTTAAAATGCCAGCGTCACTTACGAATTCATTTTATGCTGAATATATAACTCTTTTTATATAACTCTGAAGTTCGCTTTTATGTGTCAACTTCCTGATGGGTGTCCCACGAAGAATACTAGCCTTAGTTCGCATAAAATTTGATAAAGTATTAAATTGCCACACTTAAGCCAGGGCTAAGGCAGAACTGTACGCAACTTTCCGACAGCCTTGTTATTACCGCCAGATACTGCAGTTTCTACCCTGTTATGGTATTCTCATGCTGGAATAGTCAACGACCGAGCGGGAGCAGATGCGATATAAGAGTTCCTTCGAACTGATAGATAAAACAATTTTAGCACATCAGTGAGATAATGTAGCAACAACTACGGCTCAACTTGTCAATTTTAACGAATAGCTTGACTAATAATCAGTAAGGTACCGCCCTTACGAGATAACAAAAACATAACTACGTGCAATAACCGACAGTAGTTATACACTGTAAAAACGATTCATGATCGTCCCTGGGAAAAAAAAAGCAGCTGATGGTGCCCAACTTCAAACAGTAACATATCTTACAAAAACCAGGAACGTTTCCCGATAAAAGTCAGTAACCTTTTTGAACGGTTGGAAATCCTCCCCTACTAAAGTCAGTCGTGAACATTCTAGAAAAATAAATTATGTTTAATGTATTTGATTAAAACCTTCTTGATTTACCAAGAAAGCTCCAGAGGCATTAAAGCAACCATGGCCAACGCTACGCGAAACTGCAAGCAAAAACCAAGCATATTACTTGCCTGCAATTCCTGCCTCGCAAACCCCTACTCTCCCAGATGACCTATTTGCTCCTATTGGGAGTTAAGTCAATCCGAAAGGACCGTAATCAAACTAAAGCCGATACACTTGATAAACAAGTTCAGTCAATCTTGAAACTAGTAGCAAAAAATATTTTTCACACCATTGAAAAGTCTGCATTTGTGCATCTTTTAGCAATTCAGGAAACTTTTTTGCGAATAAACTTGATTTTGCGGGGAAATAGGTGAAAACCTCTAGAATCCTGAAACGTTTCAGGGAAATAACGAGTAACGTTTCGGATTTTTTTTTTTACAGTGTACATGCAATATACCGGCGTGCTTATACTGACAAGCACAAAATTAATATGTTTATAAAAAATCTTGAAAATTCCACGTCAAGGTATAGCGGGTGAACATTTCTTCTACATCTGAACAAAGCAATTGAATGTTTGGTGATTTTTTGATAGTTGAAATTTGTTTGCATTTAACTCCAAATTGACCTAATTGGATTAACCCCAAACTCCAGCACATAAAGGGTGTCCCAAAATTAACGCAAGATTTGATTTTGTTGCCATTTGTGCAAAATAGTGTTGGCATCTCTGAAAAAAAAAAAAACAATTGATAGCTGAGAGGTTAGGGTTTAAAAAAATGGAGCGTTATACGATACAATAACGCGCTTTCATTATTGATCAATTGTTTCAAAAATAATGAAAGTTGAGGCTGGTCAAGCAGTTACTGTTATTGGCGCTCGGTATCGCAACACGGTAATGCACGGGTGGTTGTGGGCTTGTTGACATAGACCTTTGAATTCAAATAACCCCATAGGAAGAAATTTAATAATGTTAAATCACACGATCTAGGGTGCCAATTCTGATCACCGAAATGAGAGAGTACGCGACCAGGAAATGCCTTATGCAGTAATTGAAATGTTTCACTCTCTCTAGCTGTATGGTAGAATAACACCCCATTTTTACTAACCCTAAACTCTCAACTGTCAAATTGTTCTTTTTTCATGGTTGCCAACAATTTATGGAAAAAATGGTGGCAAATTCAAATCTTGCGTTAATTTTGGGACACTCTTTAGTAACTATTGTTGATCCTTTTTTCGTTTTTTCATTCTTTAAAATGAGTCTCAGTTACCGGCCTTGTCAAAATAAAACATTTCCCCGCATGGCTGCAAGCCAAACATTACCAAAAAATATTGTTAAATTATCATGCTGCTGCGCGCGTTTCATTGACGGTGATGTCAGGAGCATTGCTCGATCAGTGAATTGGATAATGTATACATAAGAATATCTAATAATTACTGTAATTTCCCTTTACATGAATAAAACCGCTTTTATTTCCGTACATGTTTAAAAAATAATTTTAAAAAATACGTACGTTACTTATTACGATTTTATCTAAAAGCTGTTGATATTGAGTAGCACACTAGACTACACCATTGATTCTAAAAGGCCTTAAGCTTTAAAGTATTGCCTTTTTTCATTCATTTGGCAGTTTAAATGTGAAAAAAAAGGCTTTTAAACACAACACATCTGTTGCTTGGGTCGGATAAAAATATTTCAACATTTCACATCACTTGGGAAATTAAATGGAAAATGAAATCAGCTAAGAAAAAGTATTTCACTCAAATCCTAAGAGAAATTACTGCTAAAAGATTATATTTTTTGGCTATTCAGAGGGTTCATTTTATTAATACTATTTCACCTATTCTAATTTATAAAATACGTGGCTTATCCTCATTAATTTTTAAAATTCTGTGCATTCTTTCTTAAATTGATTTTATTTTGAAAATACTAATTTCAGAACAGCTTAAGTTTTTTTTTTGTATTGATAATTAACAAAGGTTAGTGCGTAGTAATCAATTGTAGTTTCCTTTGTTGCTTACACCTTTTAACTGGTGAAAAGTTTTGGATAAATGCGCTTTGATTGGTTTCTTTTTAAAAATCAGTAATAAAAATCGTGATTTTGTGATTGATCGTTTTCTAGAAGTTTTCTTTTTCTTTTACAGAAACTAGGGGGCTCTGCTCCCTGCTCGTTAGCGCTCACCAAATCCCGAAGATTGATTTGCAATCTTATTTGATTCGCAAATATTAAAGCGTCAATTAGGAAAAAAAACAGATTAAAAACGCATTATGAGGTCCCTTTGGAACAAAAAGCACCCCTTCGTAGGGTTTCAAAATAGCTTTTACCAATTTGCAGACCTGTAAGGGCCAAAGGAGTTCTTGAACATTGTAAAAGAGCAGTTTTGTACGTTTGAAAAATCGCTTTCATATTCGTGGTCTCTAAAAATATATTTTGCTCTTTAACTCCGGGCTAGATTCGATTTTTGCCTAAGATTTGCCGTTAAAATCGAAACCCTTGTTATTGTTGTTGTCGTGTCCAAAGAAGTGCAGAGTGCGAAAGCTTTAAATGGCTCCAAAAGTCTTAAAGACAAGATCCGCTAATTCGGGAGCCCGATGACTGTAAAGGATTTCATGTGGTGGTGCTCCAAGTTGGAGGAGGGAGCGAATAATGGCCTGGCAATTAAAAACATGGTCCGGGGTTAGTTGTGAATAGGGACAGTGCATGCAGATGGGATAGGATTTAATATTATTTGGTAGAATCTTCATGCCCTTGAAATGTCCAGTACGTAGCCTAGCTATTGTAGAAGAGAGGTTTCTTGGGCAGTGGAGGTCAGGGATTGTTGCCTTGCTGAAAAGCTGATTATATATCCTTCGCCTGGCTACAGCATTAACGTCTTTGAAGGTGGCTGTTAGTGGTTGGTCTTGGTCACGTGCCTCCTTTGCAAGGGCATCTGCACACTCATTTCCCGCGATTCCGACATGAGCTGGGATCCACTGGAGACTGCAGGTATCGAAACCCTTAAAGTTTGTGAATAAGAAATAAGCGAATCGAAAAGACGTAACTATGGCAACACCGAATAAGACATCAATAATTTGAATGGAAATAAATTATTCGAACTTGATTTTTAACGGCTCGTAACTTTTTTCCTTTGGAGATAGATTATTTTTTCGACCATAGGTCGAATTAGATCTGGAGTAAAAAAAATGCTCTTTCTAGTGGTGTAAAAAAGAAAACTGAGACAATTCTTTCACTTTTTACTGATAGATTTAATGAAGAAAGTAGTGCCTAAGTTTTAGCTAAGCCTAAAAAGGCTCGACCTAAACACTCAAATAACTCCCGCCATATTTAAGTTAAGAGCATTGAAACAAATTGCGTAGAACGCGGAAAATTCTACCCTTTCCAACAATACATAGTATTAATGTTTGCAAGTAATTTTTCACCCCTTTAATAGGCAATACTAGGCAATTTACGCAAAATCTGAGCTTGAAAAATTAATTACAAAACAAAAACTAATTCGAATTATAAAATACAAAACCCCAGGTGCAACACTGGGGCTTGAGGTAATTTTGTGCAAAATTTCAAGGCTGTAGGTGCTATCGGGTCTGCTGGACGCAAGCCCCCGCCAAAGACTTCCTTCCAGAATTTCTTTGAAACCTTTTTCCTATTACTATAAATAAATAAATAAAATTAGTTAAAAATAAGCGATAAACGGCAGTCGCGAGACTGACCCATAGTAGTCGGCTTTTTACTGTATAACATCCTCATATATATAATAGGCAATGATCGAGTAACGCTAAAGTCATCAACAATGAAACTCGTGCCACGGCATGATAATTTAATACAGTCAAACCTCCCAATAGCGGACACCGCAGGACCAAAGTTTTTGTCCGTTAACGGGGAGTGTCCGCTATTGCGGAGTCTGAATTTATAATGACATTTAAATTTTGTATTTTAAACCTACACATATATAGTGTATGATTCTAAATTAAATTAATGATAAGTGTGAATATAAGTGAACTTACCTAGTAAGTAAATAATCCGATGAATCTTTCGGGAAAATAAAATATGAAGGCATTTGTAAATTGTCTCCTAGCTGAACAAAACCAGTCAAACATACTGGAATCAACGTCGTTGATTTTCAGCACCTTTTTTTGTTTTAGATGGTAGCAAAATGCAGCCCAATCGGTTACCTTTCACTCAATCTGGCAACACTGTGCCGATTCCACATCAGCGTCTAAAGCATTGGTTTCCCAGGAGCGAATCGCCGACCTTCGGCGTCGCTTATCGCCGAGAGGAAAAGTTGATTCTTCTGCGCACGCGCGACCGAGCGAAATCGACGTCGTGAGTGGCCGCGTCGGAATCACTTGACTTTGATTTCAGCGTCACGCCGAGTAGCGACGCAAAAGCTCGGTGATTTCGCTTCTAGGAAACCAGGGATTTAAAGGAAAGGACGCGACGCTGACGCTCGTCTCCCAAAATCTAGTGGGGGGGGGGGAGATACCGTTGAGTTGCACGAGAGTATTTTTTCGAATGAATTCCTCTGTTATACAAACTGATAAAACAAGGTATTGTGTAAAAGGAGAAAGATTTTTTTCCTTCTGTTTTTTGCTGGAATTTCGTGCATGAAATGGAAACTAAATTTTCATAAGCTTCGACTTAAAAGGCTCCTGTTTTCGGAGAAAAGGGGGTGTTAATCCTCTTATCGGTACTGGTAAGTCCCAGAACATCGTAAAGAAGTAGAAAAAATGCTTGCTGCAAAAGTAGTGCTGAGCAAAATGTTACTAGACACAGAAAAATAAAACGAAACTCGGCTGATTTACTGTCCGCTAACGAGGAGTGAAATACATTATACGCCTATCTCGAGGGTATGGGGATTCAGAAACTGTCCGTTAACGGCGAGTGTCCGCTATCTGGGAGTGTCCGTTAAGGGGGTTTGACTGTGATATGTTTTGGTAATGTTTAACAGGCAGGGAAAGGCTCTAATGTGGCACGGCTAAACTGAATTCGGTAACTTAACTGATACTGGTAAGACTGTGTCATTTCAAGGGAATGAAGAAACGAAAAAGTGGTCAACAATGAACGCTATCTACTGGAGTTTAAGTTTCATCCTCTGGAGTTAGGGTTACAATTTCAACCATCAAAATATCACCAAATAGGCAGTTGCTTCGTTCAAATCTAGAAGCAATTTTAACCCGTAATTTCTTGACGTGCGATTTTCCAGTAAGCCAATACAGTGAAATTCCGTTATAACGAATACCAATGCAAAGAAATTTCTGTTTCAACGAACTACATTTTCAGTCCCTATTAAACTGCAATTATATTATTTGAATTCCATTACAACGAAATTCCCGTTACAACGAACAAAATTTGTGGTCCCTTGAAGTTCGTAGTAACGGGATTTTACTGTAATGTTGAAGATATTTTGAAACAAGTAAGGCAGAATAGATACGTCGATCCCTCTTCTCTTCAAACATATTCCAATATTTTCTGAATTGATTTAACTTTGTTAAATGTAATCAAATATGTCTGTTTATATTTTTGTAAATCATCACTGGAATAATAAATACATAATAGTTTTATACAAGCGAATACGTAAAATTTTGCACCATACTTTACTTTTCTAATTTGTGCTCTAGGGTAATAAACCTGTCATTATCTTTCATTTTCTTTCATCTGTCTTTTAAAAGAGCTCTGTAAAGCCTTTTTTCTTATATAAGCCTTTTATATTCTACACCTACGTTCTTTAAAACTTGGAGTCTTTTTTTTTCACTTTTTATCCTGTTGGACAAGGTTTTGTACTTACGATGGATGAAAATGTGCTTGAGTATATTTTTATTATTTCTTTCTTTTAGTACCAATAGTAGAGTTTTTCTATTTTATTATTTTGATAATGACAATCTTCGTTTTGTTTAAAAGTTTTTAAGGAAAATTTTGTATACTTATCGTATAGTTATCTGAGTCATTAGTTAATTTTACCTTTGCACTAATTTGTGGAAGAGCTGTCAAAAAATTATCATTCCAATTTTCTTGATATTGTGGTTTGGGTAATATATCGGTTTAATCTAGTGTACGAATCAAAACAGAACGTGTAGTACACAGCCTCTCAAATAAAATAAAACTAAAAATAACAGAATAAACAGCAAACAATTATAATGTATATAGTTTGATCACAGTTCAGTTATAAACTATCTGTTATTTAGTATACATTTAAAATTTCACCTAGGTTTATCTACACGTCAAGGTTTCCATTTGATAAGTTTTATTTTTATACTATCAGTTCAATAAACGTCGTTGAATAGCAAAAAAATAATAAAATTTGCAGCTGGTCTCCTCGTTTATAATTTTCAAACAAAACTTTCTCCTTTAAGTTAAAAAAATATTTCTTAGAAGTGACGGACTAAGATTTGATTTTTATGTTTTACACTTTTACATATTTCATTAACCGATTTATTTTTAGCGCTATTTCCCCACTACATTACATACATATTTTAAACGAAAATGTAAAATAATTTTAATAAAATCGAATTTTTTAAAATGCCCAACTGCGTATATTTATCGTCCAAAGCCATTTGTTCAAAATGAGGTACCATTACGTTCTGCGATCTGGTTTGTGAAACACACGCACACACAGACCTCATTATTATAAGATTTTACGACTATGAACTTCGTGATCATTTCCAAACTAGTATGTTGTGGCCATCACGAAACTTCCTTCTATATCTTTCTTATAGTTCTGATCCCTCCCCATGCTTGACGAGTAAGCAACATTCCCAACAAAAACGAAATTACACACGCCAAAACCTCACGATCATTAAATATCCCGATTTATCTCAAATGCAAAGCAAAGAATGAAAATTGAAAATTATTTTAAAATACTTGCTTAAAATAATTACAAACATTTACTTGTTAACGAACACAAGATGGCAACACTTGAAGTTTAAATCATCGCGATTTTCTGGTTATTTTACGACAATTAAAATCGCGCGAAATACGCAGACGACAGTCTATTACGATTTATCTTTCTTATTGTTGCAATTATAAAGCTATTTTTATTCACAAAAAAAACAATCCCCCATGGAGCGATTGGCGCCAAAATTGAACTAACGCCGGTTTTACACATGGATTCACATTTATTCCAAATTTCATTCAAAACGTAGCATTACGTCTTGAGATATGGCACTCACAATGAAAAAAAAAAAAAACGTTTGATTGCGCCACCCCCCTTTCATCTGTTGACGCTAAAATAGAATCAGCTCTTATACCCTCTAAGAGCTACTTGTTGATACATTTCTGTTTGGCTCCGTTCATTATTTCTTGAGATACAGCAGTCACAATTGACGACAAAAAACGTTCAATAGCTCACCCCCGTTTGAGCTATTATTACCGAAATTGAATCAAGCACCTGTACCTGCTAAGGGCAAAATATGGACCAAATTTTGTTTGGTTCCGCCGTTACTTCCTGGGGATGAGCATGCACGCATAACTCAAGAAACGTCCCATTGTTCTACACCCTTTTAGGAATTCGCGCCAAAAACCAATGGGCGCAAGTTCACATAGGAGCACATATGTGCACCAAATTTCGTTCGACTTCATGCGGTAGTTTTTGATGTAGAGCAGCCACAAAAACTGGTCACACACATACATGACACACACATTTTCCAAAACTGTTCGAAATGGACTCAGCACCCCTCAAAACGCTCGAATCCGTCAAAATTCGAAATTCAAAAATTTGCACTAATCCAATACAATATACAAAAAAGTAGAAAGGGAGCAGTTTTCCTAAAAATAGGAAAATAATACATTCCGTAAAAAGTTCACCACTCTTGAAAGGTAAGAAAGAGCAATCATCCTTAACAAACTAACATAACAATGATATCGTGGTTATGTTAATTAAAGGGTTGCACTGGGCAATACAACGTGCCATAAGATTGATGATGCTGTTAGAAAAGCTCAAACATTAACCATTAAATGCACCTGCTCGTACTTATTAATAATTTTGCCCCATAAGTAAAGAAGTGTGTATTGTACATCTACTATGGAATATGTATTTAATGGTCAGCATTTTCGTAAGAAATACGAGCTATGCATAAACCAAGGTGTCGTATGTGTTAGGTATTGTAAAATTTCGATCTGAAAGTAGAATTATAGCACAACGAAGGCCTGCCTGTATATCCCTTTATGACTTTTTGCAAATTATTCTAAAACTAATAGGATTTTCCCTGCTAAAAACCTCTTGTTTAGGTAGCATTTTCCCAAAGTTATGTTTTCATTGGAACTCTTCTCAGTTTATTTTGAGTTGTTCAAGTCAATTCGTTTAAAGTTATTTATAATTCATAGAATACAAAAGATTGCAAACAATAAGGTGTTCTTACATACGCAAGATGGGTATGCATTGCTTATTTAGCCCCATATTATAATTTTCCTATTTTTAATTTCTATATCCGCAAGGGTAAAACAGTAAATAATATCGTTCGAAGCTGCTTAAAATGTGTTGTTCTACTGCAAAAACTATTTTTACCTCATATTTGAACTTATTTATATATTTAGTTTTGTACTTATTAAGTTTGTTGCTTCGTTTAGGCTTGTATTTTTGTTCGTCGTATATGTTGCAAGAAAAAAAATGGAGTTTAAGGTTTTCCCATTAAAAAAATTATCAGTACTTTTATTTTCTTCTGCCTGAAATCTTACATTCTTAGATATTGTTTTTGAGTCAACTAACTCTGTTAGATGCAATATTTGCAAAAGGCAGTGCAACATTAAAGCACGTATAATATCCTAGTTGAATAAATTGACATAATAGTAAAGATTTATTTTCCAGTTTTGTACGTTAGTTTTATTTTCTTGTATTCTGCTTACTCTAAACATATGTTTACTCATCATAACTGTATTACAACTATGACGCATTTGTTTTTAACCATGTCTATTAGGATAGCAGATAGTCAAAATAATAAATAGATTACGTGGTTTCAAAAGCAGAAATATTACTAAAGTGTTTACTCATTACTGTATGTTGTACTTTTAGTTGTTCCAGTGCAGATAAGCATTTAAATGTATCCTGGTGTTAAATTGCAATAAAAGTATATTAAAAGCATAAGTGTCCCCGATATCGCTTAACTTTTAATCAGGGCTGCAGAGTCGGAGGAAACATGTCCAGCTTCGACTCCGACTCCACAAGCAAAGGCAGAGTTGCAGACTTTGAGTGAAAATGAAAGACTCCGACTATGACTCCGACGCCGCAAGCACTGGCAGAGTTGCAGTTCTTGAGTGAAAATGAGCGACTCCGACTCCGTAAGTACAGGCAGAGTTTCGCTCTGAGTGAAGCACAGGAAAAGTTGCAGACTTTGAGGAAAAAAGAAACACTCATGACTCCGACTCCGCAAGCACTATCGGAGTTGCAGACTTTTATGGAAAATGAACAACTTTAACTCCAGGAATTTAAAACCTTCGCCTCCCGACTCCGACTCCTTTGCCTCAGAATCAGTCAAACTCCAACTCCGTAGTCCTGCATTTAATTACAGCTGATATGAGAAATTGTACGAACATCAAGTGCAGTTTATGGATTCCGAACTACGCAAATCCTTAGCTTGTTCTTAGCGCAAAGATCTACGAAGGTTAGCCCATTAAATGTTTGAATACATAATAAGACTAGATAAAGTGCTTTCAATAAATGGGAAATGCCTGCAAAGGAATACCTTTAAAGGGTGCTTTTGAAATGCCTACACTTTAATCATAGCATTCAAGATATAGGACTTTGATCCATAAACTATCTTGAAACACTTTGGAATTACTCCCACAATGGGTTGGTTAAAAGTATTTTCATTAAAGGAAAAGTTTGTAATACATTGAAAACGCGTAAAATAAATCATCAAATGGAAGAAGCTTACTTATTGGAAAACTTGTGTAAAGTATTGAAATAAATACATTTATACGTTCCTTTAGCCGTTCATATTTCAGTAACATGAATATGTTACGTATAGGTATAATAGTTCACGAAAGGATATTTCTTTATGAATGTAAACAATTTCAAAAAATTATAGCATATCTAACAAACGACATATTTTATGCGAAGTATTATAGCGTCATACGTGACGTAATTGGGGGAAAAAAATAACTGTTTAAGTTGTGAGTTTTGACAAAAGACATTTCGTGAAAGAATACTGGTCTTATTTTAAACAATTTATTACTTTATGTTGGGTATTACCGCATAGGATAACTGACATTCAAAACTAAAGGTAGGCATTTTATACTCCAGAAAAACCTGCAGCTCTTAAGAGATAAATAGTAATTTGCACTCCCTCAATATCAGCTTTCCATTTTTTTTAAATAAATGAAGGAATTAAAACACTTAAATCAATAATGGCGTTAAAATGTGCAATAATATTAAGCTTTAGTTATAAATTGCTGACATTGTTCGTAAACCAAAAAGCATAAACAAATGTGTAGTTTGTGAAACAATCTATGTTACAACTTTTAAACGTTTTTCTAACTTCTGAAATAACAGTAAAGCAACTGTATTGCTTGCTATCTCAAACCGATTCTTACGTAAGTAAACCTAGTTATGAAGAGTACTAGACAAGACGGGTTGTTTCTGATATTACAGATTCCACAAAAAAAATCGGTTTTGCAAAGTCGAACAGTCCGTTTTGAGACTAAAAATTGGTTTCAGACAAACTACTAACTTTTATAAGCACATCTTTTATACTTATATTTTCAAATGTATTCAATGGAGGACATTTTAGCTGAACTCTAGCAAAAATGTTTGCCGACATTCTTCAATTACGAGATCGTTTTGAGCTGTCGGGTAATGTTCCAATGTTGAGATTTCGTAACGTTATTCTTCTAGTTTAGTCTTGCGCAATATACTTTTTCATTGAAGGAGCTGGAAGGCTATTGATTCCAGGACCGAATTATAAATCATTACAATGTTTCAAAATGTGTTTCTACAAATTTGAGAAATATTTTTTACAAGGAAAAAAAATAAAGAAATAATACCTTAGATGACAAAAATCCATTTCATTTGACTTAAATTCGGTATATCGCATTGACCTTTATATTGTGATATCTAAACAATGACTGAAAAAAATTTGAAGTAATATTCACACATTACTTTTAAATCAAATGAAAATCTTTTAGAAAACGAAGGCGAAAGGTATTATTCTAATACGTTTTATAAAAAGAATGTAGCAGGAAAAAAAACCAATCAAAAGTGTTCCTTTTATATACAATAGCACCAAGATATAATTCGAAAAACGCACAAGCATGTAGAAACATGATTTTTTTTTTAAATTCCTTTTACATACAGTTATAGACTTTAGATACCTTAATTAGTAAACGAGATGTTAACCAAAGTGTGACCATGTATTGTATAATCGTATAATGTGATCAAGTTTTTACCTATAGTGCATGATAATGCACTATAGGTAAAGTAGTGCATTTTTTTAATAGATTGTAGTGCATTTTTAAACAAAACTAAGCTTAATAAACAAAATCGATTATATTGAATATTTTTTGCATAAAAACTACCATCAAAGAGATGGTTACGAATATTGTAGACATTATTTAAAAGATAAATTTGATTAGTTAAAACACTTCATTTAAAAAAGCAAATCAACAAACCAAACAATTTTCTATTGAAAAACAAAGCGTTTCTTAAATATTTCAGAAATTTCACAGCTTAGAAAAAGTTTTTTTTTTTCCAAAACGCAAAGACTTTTAAAAGGAAAACGTTTTCATACATGTCCATTAATGTATGAATATAATTATGTCAATGCAGTAGTTAAATATTTGTTTAAATATTGTAGACTTATAGATTAATAAGCAAGTAAGCTTTACACTATTGTTTCCGTTTATAAGCATAGCTAATATCCTTTTAAATATAATGTAACAGGTGCTCAAATTTCCTCAAACATCACTTCATTACCAATATAACTACGACAATAGATTTTTCGAAAAAGGGACACATTTTTATTAGAAACAAGGTCACAGACGCAAGGGGTGACGAACGAGGCAACTGCCTCCACTCTGGAACCCAGTAATCAGCATAATATCTCAAATAACGCTTAAGGTAAGCAAAGATTCGTTCTAAAATTATAATATTGCATTTAATATGCACTTACATGTTGCAGTTTGTAACTACTTGTCACAATTAATTACCTACTTAACACTGAGTAAGTTAGGGAATAATATTTCATGTCTGAACCACTGCCGTTTCTGTCGTGATTGTGTTCTAACTTAAGTAAGGATGTGACATTTGAAAGCGATGAAGTTTCAAATGAGCTTCCAAGAAAGAAAAAAAGAAACTTCGTTCTCATGATACCAATTTTTGACTTTAATAATAAGTAGGTACTTGTTTTTATGCTTTTAATAGAATTATACGTTGATTCAGTTCGATCATTGGTATACCGTGATGTAAGATGGTATAATCAATGTGTTTTTTTTTATAGCAATAGCAATGAAACTTGTATAGTTATTTCATAACTTTTCAAATCAGTTTTGAATGTACATTGTACGACAACACTTTTAAGTCGCCACTAAATAACTGTTTTCTTTCTTTCTTTTAAATTACTTTTTAGAGTGAAAACAAATAAAGGACAGTAATGCATAGAAAGTACGATTCATAATACAGAAAATTCTATAGATAAAATACCTTTTCCTCAATTGTTTCGTTCCCTGTATTTTCATTAGATTCGTCAGTATGTTTTATATCCTATAAATTAGTTTCAATAAAGTTGGCATAAGCTAACTTCAGGTGCCACTGATTTCAAACTAGCCAGAATTTTGTAACACAAAACTTAGAACTTTATTTTTTTTAAATAAAAAAATACGCAGTTTTATTTTTAATTCCAAAATTTCTCTAATGTTTCTGGTGTCTATATTTCTCGAAATTTTTGGCTTTTTACTCTGCGGATATATTCCAGGCCTCTATCAACAATCTGACATTTATGTCCCCTTCCCTGATCCAAAGCAGAATCTGGAATTTGTTAACACTGAGAATGCATTCCAAGATTAATGAAAATATTTGGAACAAACGATGCCTTGAAATAGAGTTTTTATTTGTTTTCATTTTCATCAGTTGATTTAAATTACGATTCTTATTTTAGTGGTTCTAAATTCAGAATATTTTCTACGTTTTAAGAATAGTTCAATTACTCCTGGGAATTTTGATGAAAAATAATAACAAACCGAATACACCACTTCAAGCGATTCATGTGTATTAAAATAGTATAACACACACTAGTACACTATCAACATGATGAAAAACTTTTACATGACAAGAAAGGAAATTTATTAAATTACCAGCAAAAAATTAAGGATCAGTGCAGTACACACACACAAAAAACACAGACATATTGAAACAGATAAAATATTAAACAAAAAAAAATACATTTAACTTATGCAAGTATATTTCATTTTCGTTACGTAATTATTGTGAAATTTTAACAGTGTAAAACTTTACAAGTTTTTTTTTTTTTTCAATATGCAAAACATAAACAAATAAAATATATGTGTTGTAGATATTATCTCTTAATTTATTGTAGGTATTAATTAGCAGATATCTTCGTTTAGCATAAAAAAATTGTGTTTAACCCAGTATTAACTTTTACAACACTTTCTTCTTAAAACCAATTACAAACAGCAAATATAAACAGTTGTTTTAAGAAGACATTGAATTCAATATATTAAAATCTACTTACTGTGAAACTGTATCTGTAAAAACTCTTTCAACAACACATGTTTCATTTCACCTTCGCTAGTATAATAATTCATTAGTTCAAAGCTGAGGCTCTTGTCGCTACTAGCTTTTGTTTGAACTAACGGTCTAAAAAAAGCAATCAGCTAACAAATTGATGATTGCCAAACGCCACTCACCAAAGCTAAAGAAAACATATCCGCACACAGATCAAATAAACGCCGATAACACGAAGACAGCTATCGAAGACAACATCTGTCAAGAAAACGGTAGCGGTCACAGTTAGTTACACTGAGATCAAGTTGAGTTGAAAATTGTGCTCCATAATTAGTAAAATACCTATACTACACCAGAAACTAACCTTTCATAGATTCAAAAACAAATCTTCATTCTTCGGATGAATAAAATGGAATTTTGAAATCTCAGTGGTCGAGTGGTCAGAGTAATTGCTCCACACGCTTCTAGAGATGTGCTCGATTTCGACCCTCACTCCGTGTTTGGTACTTCCTCCAAAAAAAAAAAAAATGTTACCGCGTTAAAAGTTTAATTTTTAATTGTTGTTTTGTAATGGCAACAATAGTAAAAACAGATTGTTCTTTCTTCTTGCAAAAGGGACCATGGTGGTGTGATCGGTAAGGCATTGGACTTGGGGCCGGAGGGTCTCGGGTTCGATCCTCGCTAATCGAAGATCAACCGTCGTCATTAATGGTGACTGGACGACGTTAAATACGCTCGTGGTCACAATGTCCTCTAAGTGAAACGATACCTCTGGGGGTGCCAGACCAGAAAGTTATTCGGCTCCTAGCCTGGTTCTAAATTCTCAAACTGTCCGTAGATGGCACCAACATCTATTCTGTTGTCTTCTGGAGGCAAGGCGCCTGGCAAGCAATCCTTCATAGTTTGAGGGCCAGAGGTCCCTTTGATAGTTGATAATTCTTGCAAAAAGTGTTGTAGCATCTAATGAAGTAGTGGCTTCATATGTATTATTAGGAGTTAATTAAGAATAGTGGCTCCAACTAATAAAGTGTGTTGATTTAACTTTTACACAGTCCACATTGTGTTTTCTGAGTATGTTCATTTAGAATCAGAACGTAACACTCCGGATGTACTTTCCCTACTTTGTGCTGTAATGTAACACATTAAAGGGAAACATTTCTCTGAGGTTATAGTCTTTTTCAAAAAAAAAAAAAAAAAACCTGAGCAACAGGCTCCGAGAAATATAATAATGCATGGGAAAGATTAACGTCACGAAAAATAGAAAATTGCAACAAGGGAAGCAGTAGGAATCAGCCTTCGACACATTTTACTATTATGGCAGGAATTAGTAAATGGAGGGAGCAAGTTCAATCATTGGTTTAGCAAAAGCTGAAGCTAAAACTCCAATTCACGCGACTTAGCAACGACGAATGGTTGGCACGTTTTGCGTGAAACTTGTTGAATAAACCTGAGTTCATCTCCCAATGCTTTGCTTTAAAATTTATCGCATGACTTGGGGTCTGAGGTTCAAGAAAGAAAGTCCTTACTCCCTAAATTTTATCTCTTCTCATACTTTTACCACGCTAAGGCAGGCTTCAGAGTAGGTACCTTTCAATGCTCGGTAATGGAGGCTTGTTAATTTAGTGGTCTTTGCTATGCGATTACGCTGTGATAAATCAAATCGCAGCTTTGGAGCTACAAAGAAACCAATGCGGATCAGTATGTTCATAGCTTGGTATGTCCCTATCTTTTTTTTGCTAGTTCTAATGCAGCGCAATTGCATCACAAACGTATCGAATGTACAAAAGCTTAACACCGACTTGCATTACAGATGTTAAAGCATTTAGTGGCACAATGGCTAGCATTTTCTGGTTTGTGTAGCAATGGCTCTTTAATACAGCATGTACTTTGAACTAAATTTAGGTGAAACTAGAAAATAGGCACCACAAAGTGACTTAAAGGTTTTTGATGAGTCAAATGTTAGTAATAAATGGTTTGGAAGAATATAGTTAATCGGAAATTTGAAAAAAAAAAAAAAAAAACCGTAATCGAAAAGCAATTTGGAAATATTATGAAAATTCAATAAAACATTCATTACTATAAAAATATCGACAAAACGAAGAAAATTTCAATGACAAAGAATATGCATGACTGAACAATGGTAAAATTTATTTCTTATTTTAGTTCAAATGTTTTTAAAAGCTTTAAAATAACTCGGAGAATTTCTACTTCAGAGAAGTCGAGTAATTGATGAATATCTTTTGTTAGAAACAAATATAGTTTCAAGCTTGCGTACTACTAAAGCGCGTGCATATATGAACATGATTGTGTATCAAATACACCTCTTAGCAATGGTTAATCCAAAAGTATAATCAACTAAAATCAAAAATTCAAAAAAAAAATATATATATATATACCTTTTTTTAAATATTATATTTACATTCTTTACATTACGTAGTTTCCATACTTATACATTGATAAGTGAATCAAATCACTCAACAAAATCTTCAATGCCTAAACCATATAAATCGGCCGCCTGTGAGAATAATCAGTCTATAACAGCTTATGTCTTTTGATCATTTGGGGCAAAGCGCTTCTCAACAAGAAACTTCTTTCCATAGCGGAACAAGCGGAAATCGTTTGGCACAAATCCCCGAATAAATGGTAAGTTGTCCATCTGTTCATATCCAAAATTCTTGGACTTCTGATTATTCTGCAGTATTAGGAATGGCAGTGACATCCAGCAGTCACTCCAGATGTCAAAACCTCAAGCTTCAGCCACTAAAGCTTTGACTACTGAACGTAGTTTGTAGGTGGATGGTGTCGAAATAACGTAATGTTATTGACAATCAAAAAAAATAAGCTGGTGTTCAAATAATCACAAATTACAAAACTGAATATATTTTTTAAGAGATGCCTCTTCACTGCGACTGCTTCAAACTCGGGGGTGTTCATGCAAATACGACATTCGTATGCATCGCCGCTTACACATCATGGGGGGGGGGGGGTATACAGGCTAAGGACGACCTACCCACTTTGGGCCACCCTCCCCTACGTGAGTTTTCGCCATTGATTAAGATATTTAAGATCCCTTTAAGTTATTGTACTCATAACTAGTCAACTAAAAGTAATTATTTAGTTGAAGGCACATATTAGCATAATATTAAACTTTTTGGTCATTCTTATTCAAAATGATTACATATAAATTTGATGATAAAGCGTAAGCTAATTTTGACAAATAATAGATTAAAAATGCAGCAGTTAAATAGTTATATTTATTTTATTTTGTTAGTTGTTGTGTAACGTTGAGTCAACGAGGGATTTTTTCTGGTAAGTCATTCCAGAATCTTTATGCAAGCTTTTTTCAAATTGCCAATATTGTTAAATTGTTGACCGTTCGTTTTACTTTTCATGTAAGGAAGCCGGATAAATTTAAAGGAGTTGTCTTTTTTTTTTGTTCTAAACAGCAAATTGTTAAAACTTTTAAGCAAGTACTGAGACTTTCAACCAAATTTGAGATTTTTCTTTGCCTGCATAATGGTCATTGCAATCGTTTGAACATCAATAAGAACTTTTATCGTGTATGTTTTTCAATAGAAATTCAAATAACAAACTAGGTTTAAAGAGTTGAAAGTGCTCACATCCTATTTCCCTCTGAGGTGGTTGCTGATGGGCTCAGTGTGAACCTAATTGCAGATATTTTTACGGCCTTTAAAAACCTTTTGTAGCAACGTCAGATATATGAGGCTGGACGATACTTGTCCGTTCAATTTAGGTAACGTTTAAACTGATACAGAGAACATCTTATTTTAAAATAATTCTTCTTTTATTTACATTATGTACATATGCCGCTTCTTGGCTAGCAAACAACTGAAGAGAATATAATTGAAGCTTTGATTGCATTAAATTAAGGTTGTTAATACAAAATCATAGTCCTTGGACGTTATAAAGAGTAAATGAAAATGTTACTTTCCGGTGGTTCCAGTTCGTGGTATGAAGAATACTGTTGAGGTTGTGACTTTTTCCGACCTAAAATAGAAGGGCCGGTTCTCATCCAGCGACCTTTGGATTATGCGCATATAGCGGCTTGAAGGAAAGACCTCGAAACAGTCCACTCGACTACTGCCTGGTCTATGAACGAACTGAAGACGACCACACCCCCATAGCGCAACTCGCGCTTTTATCCCGTTCACAGCGTATGACGTTGAACCTCCTAATTTGCATTTCGGGGCGGAAACTCTCCATGCTCCCCTGCGTTGGATGACAATCCAAAATTAAATTCTTCATATGGCAAGGCCACTATTTTGGTAAGTGATCGTTTGCAGACCGCAGATGAGGTTTTCACATCGACGACTCTCACTAAACCATCGTCTCTAGGGTAGACTTTGGTTATCCGGGCGGGGCACCAATGCAGAGGCGGCCGGTTGTCCTCCCTCAGCAGCACCAGCTGACCCACTTTGACGTTTGAAGTCGCCTTCCGCCACTTGCATCTCTCTTGCATCTCTGTTAGGAACTCTTGACACCATCTGTTCCAGAACCTGTTACGAATACATTGCACTACTTTCCATCTACAAGAAAAAGCAGAATTAGTTTCAGCAGAATATTGTTCAGGAAAAGACAGAAGGGGTGAACCTATTAAAAAGTGCCCTGGTGTAAGAGGCTGTAAGTCCATCGGGTCAGCAGACAAAGAGGTTAAAGGCCTGCTATTTAAACATGCTTCTATTTGAATCAATAAGGTTGAAAGTTCTTCGAAATTAAGAATAGCAAAATTAGACGCCTTGATTAAATGCTTTTTCATACATTTTATGTTTGATTCCCATAATCCCCCAAAGGGGGGGGGGGTGAAATGCCAGTTTATGTTTTCTTCTGTAGCATAGTTTTGAACTTCTTCTGAATAACAAATAAGAGCTTGAGCATGTAAATAATTTCTTGCGCCTTTGAAATTTGTCGCGTTGTCACTAAAAATATCAGAAGGCTTTCCTCTTCTTCCAATGAATCTGCGAAGGCAAGCCAAAAAGGCTCCCGTGCTTAAATCCGATACAACTTCTAGATGTATTGTTTTAGTAGTAAAGCACACGAATAATGCGATATAGCTTTTCAAAGTTACTTTTGACCGCTCAAGAGTAAGTTTTGTAATTACTGGACCAGCGAAATCTAATCCACATTTTGAGAAAGCTCGAGCAGGAATTACCCTTTCTTTGGGTAAGTTTCCCATTAGCTGTTTTGAATTTGAAGAATTAGCTTTTAAGCATACGATACACTTTCGAATAATATTTCGAACAGCATTCCGACCTGATATAATCCAAAAATTTGCTCGAATCAAGAATGGAGTTGTTTAAACACCAGCATGCATAGATTTTTGATGAAAGTACTCGATTAGAAGTTTTGAAAAATGATTTCTTGGAAGCAAAATTTGATGTTTTTGATCTTCACGCAAATTTGAATGTTTCAGTCTGCCCCCAATTCTTAGAATTAAATTTTCATCAAGAAAAGGACCGAGTGGTAAAATTTTGTGTGTTGAAGGTAGTGATTGGTTGTTTTTCAATTTACGTATTTCTAATTTGAATTCTTCATCTTGTACAATTTTAATCGGCTGAGAAATAGCTTCCGCTTTTTCTTCAGATGTTAAAAACCCAAACTTGCGCTCTTTTGCAATAGTTTTACAGTTCCTTATGAACCTCAAACACCAAGCCGTAATTCTAATTAGTTTAACATAACTTGAATAATTTTGAATGAATGGACTTGACTCTACTCTCAAACAACCGAGTACGCTATCCGATTCTTCTTGATCCGATTCTTTAACGGGGTGAAACAACGCGCTTCAATTAATGCTAAAATTTGGGTCAGAAAGCCAAACTGGACCTTTCCACCAAAGTTTATGTTCTTTTAACTTAGATGGCAGAATACCTCTGCTGGCGCAATCCCCTGGGTTGTCTTCACTACTGACATGAAACCAATTTTCAACCGGGGCTAGTTTTTGAATTTTGATACTCGATTTGCGACAAATACTTTCCATCTTCGCGATTCCGATTTTATCCATTCTAAAACGATTTGCGAGTCTGTATAAAAGTAATCGAAATCTGTTACAATCAAAAGTCGATTTTTAATGCTTTTATACAAACGACTCAATAATACTGCAGAGCAAAGTTCTAATCTCGGTAAAGTAATTTTCTTTAAAGGAGCAACTCTAGTTTTCGCTACTAGAAAACTGACTTTAATTTCACCATTTTCCAAACGGAAGCGTAAATAAATTACTGCCGAGTAAGCTTTTTGAGAAGCGTCACAAAATGCATGAATTTCAACGGATTTTGAAATTGAACATTTATCTTTCAAACTTCGCGGTATTTGAATTTCTTTCAAATGCATGAGTTCCGATGCGAATTTTTGCCATTTGCTCATAATCTGTTCTGGTAAATTTTCATCCCAGCCTATTTTCTCTGACCACAGTTCTTGAATTAAAAGTTTTGCTAGTAGGGTTGTTGGAGCTAGAAATCCTAGTGGATCATAAATTTTAGCGATATTGGAAAGTAATTGTCGTTTATTCTTTACTTCGCTTGGTGGCTTGACTTATATTCTGAAGTAATTTGTGATAGGATCCCACTCAATACCCAGTACCTTTATAGAGTGTACTTCCCCTAATTCTTTAGGATAAATAGTCGCTTTTAAGTCTTTGGGATAGAATTTTATTACTTTCGGGTCATTTGATAACCACTTACGCAAAGTAAATCCACCTTTTTTCCATTAATTCATTCATTTCAAGGACAATATTTCGAGCCTCTGATGTTGAATCCGCGCCTGTAAGTAGATCATCCATATAGAAATCTGTTTTTACGATTTTCGCAGCTTTAAGAAATAAAGACTGCTCATCTGCAGCAAGTTGCTGAATAGTCTTTACTGCTAAATAAGGTGCACATGCAGTGCCGTATGTGACTGTTAAAAGCCTGTAATCTTTGATTTCACTAGTTGAATCTGTTCGCCAAAGAATTCTTTGGAAGTCGCAATCTTCCTTAGAAACTGTTATCATTCTAAACATTTTCTCAATATCCGCGGTTAGTGCGATTGAATGAGTTCTGAAATTCATTAGAATAAAACTTAAATCTAACTGAAGTTTAGGACCCTTGTGTAGAATATCGCTTAGGGATATGTTTTCTGATGATTTTGCAGAAGCATCGAATACTACTCTAAGTTTAGTAGTTGTGCTTTGCTCTCGAATAACACCATGATGAGGCATGTAAAAAGATTTAGAATTTAGCTTTTCATTTTCGGGTACTAACTCCACGTGATTTAAAACAATGTATTCTTGCATAAAACCCTTGTATCGTTCAGCAAGAATTTTGTGTTTTTCAAATTTCTTTTCTTGAGATAGAAAACTCGAAACTGCTTTAGTCCTGGATTCGCCCAAGTCAACTTCCCTTTTGAAAGATAACTTTACTGTATATTTTCCACTAATATCCCGTTTAGTTGTGTTTTCGTAGAATTGTTCGCATGTAATTTCCACGCTGTTTAAATTGTCCTTGTCTTCGTTTGGAATTGAATCCAACTCCCAGAACTTTTGGAGGGTTAAATCCAATTCTTGATTTACATCATGATGAAATGTGCAACTTTTAGATTTTGGAGAATATGCAGAAACTTTTCCCATCAGCAACCAACCCAATTTAGAATCTAATGCACCCGGAGCATTATGTTTGTTTTTTATTTGTTCACCTTCTACCAGGTCTAGAAAAAACATCAGCACCGATTATTACGTCTACTGGTCTGGAAATGTAGAACTGCGAATCTGCTAGTTTTAAATTTTTAAGATGAGGCCAATTTACATTAGTCATATTGCAGTTGGGTAAATCCATAGTTAGTTTTTTAACAACCAATGCATCCATAAAGAATTTATTTGAATTGAAATAGGGTGTGAATTCTAATTTTACCATTTTACTTGATTGACTTGTGATTGAATTTCCTATTCCTTTTATGGTGCAATTACAAGTAGCTGAATTAAGACCCAACTGCTGAAAACAATCTTCCGATATTAGAGAATTTTGAGATCCACAGTCGATAAGAGCTCTACAGTCCTAAAAACCACCCATATCATCTTTTACTTTAATCATGGCTGTGGTTAATAGAGTTTTCTCAGAGTTATTGGTACTCGGAAGAGATAACGCATTAGCATCATGTTGCACAGTTTGTGATAGGTCAGAATTGGAATTTCCCTTCTTAGAATTGAATTCCGTTTCTTGAATACTAGATTTATTCGACTGACAATGCAGTAAAGTATGATGATTTCTTGAACATACCCTGCAATGCATTGTTACTTTACAATTGTAAGAATCGTCACTTTCTCTTAAAACACAGTTCGCGTTTTTTAACGAATTCTTGTCTATCCCGGAAGTTCAATCCCGAAAACTTTGGACATCTAAATATCGTATGATTAGAATTGCAGTATGTGCAATTAATGGCTTTTGCAAATGCAGCTTTATTAGATGTTGTGTTAGTATAAGTAAGCGTTTGAACTTTAGATTTTTCTTCCTTTGCGTAAGAATCTTTTGATGAGAGTAAACTTCTAGCATTTAATTCTAAGAATTGCATGAATTTCTGATAAGAAGGAAACTCGTCACTTTCTAAAGTTAACTCCCACTGTCTTCTTATGTTTTCGTCTAGACGTTTCTGAAGGAAATGTATTAGTATAATTTCCGATAGTTTGTTCAGTTTCAAACCTAACGTGTTCAAATTGCGCACCGATTCATTGCAACAGTCTATCATTGCATGCAGAAAATTTGAAGACATTTTACCCGACTTAATGTTGAATATCTTTGTGCACAAAGAATATGCGAGTTCTCGCTTATTATCATAACGGTTTGAAAGTGTTTCCCATGCTTGAGCGTAATTTGCTTCAATAACAGGAAAACCTTTAATTAATCTGAGTGCATTTCTCGATACAGCAGCATTTAAATATTGCATTTTTGACAATTGTTTAATGCTTTGTTTGAACCTATAGCCGAGGTAAAAACTTGCTTAAAACTTATCCAGTTTTGAATATCCCCGTCAAATGTGGTCAAATTGAATTTCGGCAGTTTTAAATTAGGTTTGGGTTCTACCGTTTGACTAACTGTTCGATTAGCACTTTCTTCCGTTGGTTTAAGATCTGAAAGTGTTCTTTGAATTTGACTTTTAATGCTATGAATTGATTTCTTAGCTTTACTAAAATTCTCGTAATCATCGGTCAGTTCATTGGTTTTATTTTGCATTACTTCTAATATTACATTGTTTAAAATATCTTCCGTGTCTTCTAATTCCGACATTAAATTTTCGTATAGAAAGATATCTGTATCAGGTTTAGTAATAAAGTCGTTTATCATTGATTCGAATCTGCACACTTCTTTTAAATGTAACTTAAACCTAGCTTGAGCTAATTGCAGTTTTTTGGCCATATTAACAGATTAAAGCAGTTTTAAGACTTGAATTTTCAAAAAATCAGTTTGCTACTAGCCAAGAAGGGCATCCGGCTCGACGGACCATCTGATGGACGATGCTTGTCCGTTCAATTTAGGTAACGTTTAAACTGATACAGAGAACATCTTATCTCTATATATAAAAATGAATGTTTGTCTGTATGTCATCCATGAACTCAAAAACTACCCGTCAGATTTGACTGAAACTTTCACCGTTTGTTATTTTTGGTACTGGGAATGTTTATAAACCAGTAAATACGAATAAAATTATCGGCTGCAGAAATTAATTCGCGTAAAAGATCTCATTGATGAAAAGTTAGCTGTTGCCATTTTTCTTGAGTTTGATCAAATAAATTCTTTCTTTATTGTTTAATGGCTTTTTATGCAACGGGGGGATTTAAAAATTTTTGTATTTGATATTTTTAGCGATTGATTGATCTTGCAAACTGCGTGAGTACAAAATTTGAGTATAGTCATGGCTTCACTTGATACCTGGACCGATTATTATGAAAATTGCTATATATATGTATTTTTCCACGGAGAAGGTGCATATTATGCTCATTGAAGTCACTCGCCACCAGATGGCACTGCAGAGTAGCAACTTCTGCCCCGTTCAACCGATTGTCATGAAAATCAGTATAATGATGTATTTTTTTGTTGGCGTAGCAACGCGCTTCGGGTACAGCTAGTTTTAAAATAATTATTCTTTTATTTACATTATGTACAAATGCCGCTTCTTGGCTAGCAAACAACTGAAGAGAATATAATTGAAGCTTTGATTGCATTAAATTAAGGTTGTTAATACAAAATCATAGTCCTTGGACGTTATAAAGAGTAAATGAAAATGTTACTTTCCGGTGGTTCCAGTTCGTGGTATGAAGAATACTGTTGAGGTTGTGACTTTTCCCGACCTAAAATAGAAGGGCCGGTTCTCATCCAGCGACCTTTGGATTATGCGCATATAGCGGCTTGAAGGAAAGACCTCGAAACAGTCCACTCGACTACTGCCTGGTCTATGAACGAACTGAAGACGACCACACATAGCGCAACTCGGGCTTTTATCCCGTTCACAGCGTATGACATTGAACCTCATAATTTGCATTTCGGGGCGGAGACTCTCCAGAGGCAGTGAGAAGCAAAGGGATGTAAGTGGCAAAATTAAAAAATTGGATCTAACCAGTACATATGATAGGTGAACCTCTCCTCTGTCTTGGGGCAAGTGATGGTACTAGTAGCTCTGGTAGTTGCTGCTATACAGCATGATTTAGAAAAAACAAAATCAATGAAAGCCTACCTAGGATGTTATCTTTAAACGCGTTTTACTCAAAACTTGAAAATATTCACTTACATCCCTTCGCTTCTCACTGCCTCATATGTTTAAATATTTACTGTCTAACCGGCGATTACATGGAAAGCTAATATCCGGTTTATAGGCAGAAATGGACGTATCTATTAGTTTATACTGGTGCTGGCTGGTTTTTTTCATACGTGCACTTTTGCCTCTCTGTCATTTAGCCTTAGTTTTGTAAAAATGAATATTTGCTCACAGCAACATTTTTTAAATCTAAATTATATTCGATCTATATTCTTGCGGCAAAAAATTGATTTATTTATTCACAACAAAATTTTGATGTTACCATTTTGCTTTTACGTTCCTGAACGAAATGGAAATATTTTATTTTCCTTTTGTTGTTTCCATGGTAACTATTTATATTCACCTTTTTTTTATTTTAGAGAATGCAATAAATGAAAAAGGCACTAGTGACATTAAAATGTATGCATCAAGAATAAATTGAACTGCAACCAACAAATTCGGCAGAATACTGAGTTTGGTAAGATATGGTTTAAATTTCGTTGTCAGTGACGAAAGGGTAAGCGCGCTATGCGCATACAAGATGCGCAGATAGGTATGATTGCAAGTGTGAAAGCTTGTGTCAAAGGGCACTTAAAACAAAACTGTCGAGCTGTAAGGACTCTATTGTGACTAGGACTACCTTTTAGAGGGATACGAACAATTGTCTTTTTAAAGAGACGTAAAGTAGGTCTCGGAGAATCAGGTTGGTTGAACGCGCGTATCTGCCGCCATCTCAGTCAGAGCGATATAGTAGTAGCTTACTACCAAACGGCACAACCTTGAGGGTCACGGATCTGGACTAAATTCTGGATTTAGGTCAATTCTCACTAGATATGAACCCAGGTAAAGCGGTTTGACTGCATAGGCCCTAGTTCGGCAACAACGGGGGTCCAAAGTTGCTGTTTGAGTCCCGAAAAGCAATGGTATTCCTTTGAAACTAAACTTTTTTTTTACCTTTTTCTTTATTTGCATTGCCGTACGTGTCAACTAAATGCATTCACAATATCCCCCCACCCCTCTTTCTACTGGCAAGAGACGTCGAATGTCTTCGGAGGGTAGATATTGCTCCAAAGTTTCAAATTCCAATAAAGACGCCATTGCAGTTCTGGAGTGCTGCAAATCAGTGTAGTTCAGACGGCAAAAAACGTGAGGCTCATGAATTTGGATAAACTTCTGGATTTAGTTCAATTCGTACAAGATATGAGCTCAGGTAAAATAGTTCGAGTAGATAGGCTTTAGTTCGGCTTTAGGAGGGTCTAACTTTGCTGGTTTGGTCCTGAAACTGCAAAAGCGTCTTCTTTGGAATTTGAAATTTTGGCACAATATTTGCTTTCCTAACATCTGTCGCGTCTCTTGTTAGTACTACTTAGGGGCGGTGGAATTTATTCTATGCTGTGTATGCATTCAGTTGGGCGGGTGATACTGCCATGTAATATCAAGAAAATGGTAAAAATGGGTTAATTTCAAGGGAAAATCCTTTGCATTCTTAAACTAAGCTAGAAACTTTGGACCAACATTACTGCCAAACTAGGACCTATGCAGTCAAACCGCTTTACCTTGGCTCATATTTAGTAGGAATTAACCTAAATACAAAGTTTCATCCAGATCCATGACCCTCAAGATCGTGCCGCTTGGTTGTTAGTGTAGGAAAAAATAAATGAATTACTCCATTGCGGTCGGTTAAGGCATTCTAGAAACAGAAATGAGCGTGAAGGTCGCGCACCATAAGAGCGGCCTTTACCGTATCGAGAAGGTCGATAACATTAGTTCCATGCCGTTTAACACCTTCGAAGAAACTGATGACATCAAGAAAAACAATTCTGAGTAGACTGAAACAGGAAGGTATCTCGAATTGGCGTCCATTGCGATGGATTAGATTTTCGTTGCACTTAATTGACTGGGTTAAGACAGACAGGGGGCATGTTATCTTCAACGATGAATCCCGATTTAGTCCCAGTGGTAATAGGTAACCTATTTCACTCCATACCACGCCGTGTTTTGTTTTGCATAGCTGCTAGAGGAGGCTATACAACTAAGAGTTTTGTAACATTTATTGCGTCATAACTTTTTAATGAAACATCCTTTTGAAATTTGTAATAATTTTCCTATCTTGTCATAGGTGACATCTATTTTAAGTTTCGTGAAGATCTGTCGTTTCCTTTCGGGTTAATGTTTTTTTTTTCTTTTCTTTTCTTTTTTTTTTTTTTTTTTGTGACAGAGTGTATTTTAACTTCTGAACACAGTTCAGTTTGCGCAACTTAATAACGTCCATTGATTCTGATTTTGAGCTCAAAATTTAAGTTTTAGTCCAAGCATTAGAAAACACTTAATGAGATTAAAAAATAGCGTTAAAAATAGTTGTTCGTTACTCCAAAGTCTGAAGCGCCCTCTATCGGCATTTTTTAAACTGCATCTTCGAAATTCATTTTCAAGAAAATACTTTAAAAAAGAATAATTTTAGCGAAAATCGCAAACGAATGGGCTAATTTTTCCGTTTTTTTTGATTATTCGAAAATTTTGACCCTAAACTTTATTAGCGCTTATCTCCTTCGGAAGACGTTTGGGCCCCCTTTTTTGTGCCATATTTTTTTTCTTGATGTGTAATATCACCCCTTAAAGATTTTCCCAAGAGTTCAGAAACACCCTGTAGTTAAGGAAAAAACTTTTGACAGCAAAATTAACTTTACAGAAGATTTTTAATCAAAGAAGAAAATCGTAATACTTCTACAAATACAAATACAAAAGTGACCACCAGCAACAGGCTCTGGGCCCAGCTAGGCTGGTCCTAGTCAATTTACAATCCCTAGTGAAGATCAATAGCCCTCTTGAAACGATCTACTCCCTTTCTCATTACCACCTCTTTCGGTAAGCTGTTCCAAGGTTCCACTACTCTGCTAAAATAATATTTTTTCCTGATATCCATGTTAGTCTGAGATTCAAATAGCTTAAAACAATGACCCGTTGTCCTGTTTTCAGTGCTATAAACTATAGCCCCGTAACATCTTTCATTTTAATAAATTTAAACAACTGAATCATGTCCCCTCGGTCTCTACCTTTGCTCAAGACTGTACATTTTTAGCATTCTAAGCCTGGAATCATAAACTAAATGAGAAAGTCCAATTATTAGTCTCGTAGCTCGTCTTTGAACCCTTTCCAATACATTGATATCTTTCTTAAAATAAGGAGACCAAAACTGAACAGCATACGCCAAATGAGATCTTACCAAACTTCTATATAAGGTCGTAAGAAATTCTTTAGATTTCTTTGAAATAGATCTATTGATAAACCCAAGCATCTTATTGGCTTTGTTACTATCTTTGCTGCACTGTTGACTAAACTTTAAATCCTGACCTATTAAGACGCCCAGATTAGTAACTTTTTCTGCCTGACTAATGACTGAACCCTGCAAATAATAACTTGTACACTTTTTCCCATGTCCTAAATGTAGCACTTGACATTTCCCAACATAAACAGCCATACCTTATTTATCAGCCTACTCCGTAATATCATCTAAATCCTATTGCAGCTAATTTGCTTGTTCTTCATTATCTACAATCCCCATAAATTTGGCATCATCAGCAAAACAATTCATGTTCCCAGAAATATTTTTATGAATATCGTTCATGAAAACAATGATTAAAACAGGCCGTAACACTGATCCTTGAGGAAAACCGCTAAAAACCTCACTCCATTTAGAATAATTTCCTCTCACAACTACCCTTTATTTCCTTCCGGTCAGCCAGTTTTTTACCCAGATGAAAATTTTCCCTCCTATTCCTATTATTAGCTATATCAGCTAATTTGTTCTCTAGAAATACAATTGAAATGTTCTGGGTTTTCAGATACAACAGAGACATAATCAAATATCTGACTCTCGAATGATTTACATATGGTATATCCATGACTGAAAACTGGTTTTCCCTCAAATCTAGAACAAGCTCTATCAAAAGTTTGCCCTTGTGCATTATTTATAGTCATTGGGAAAGCTAATCTAACCGAAATTGTTTACGCTTGAATTTAAAAAGCACGTTACTATCGGATGAAATAAGTGGCATTCGAGGTATGATATGAGTATCTGTGTTATTATCAGCATTTCTTTTTTTGCTACAATAATGTTTTTCTCCAGTTTTAATACTATCAGTGCTAGTTCAACTCTTTTCTCCAGTAAAGTGCCTGAATGTGTATGGCAAATATGTTTGGAAACACTTACAGAACTCGATTTGCAATTTGCGGTTCACGGCGTGCATTTGCGAGCCTAAGCCTATCGGCAGCATTTCTGACCGATCTGCGTTCAGATCTTTCATCAAAAGACTCCCAAGTTCACTGCTCTCTTCTTTGTTAATAATATTCAAGTGATCTGAAACACTCATTCTAAAATCAAGATCCTAACGCTAGAATTTAAAATCTAGATTTACATGTAATGCTAGAAGCGAGTCAGCAGCATTTGTAACAACGATCGAACGTAAATAAAGCTGATCGTTGCCAAAAGAGAGAAAGAAAAAAAGGCTCATTTTTGCGCCACGCATAAGCATTATATATATATATATATATATATATATATATATATAATATATATATATATATATATATATATATATATATATATATATATATATATATATATATATATATATATATATATATATTTATATATATATATTTATATATATATATATATATATATATATATATATATATATATATATATATATATATATATATATATATATATATATATATATATATAGATTATCGGATTTTTTTAAGCGTCAGTAGAAGTCTGCGAATTACATGTTTGTATCTGAGAGATACACGCGAGATTTAAATTTAATTTGCTTTCTTGCTCCAGCAGGAAGGTTGAAAAAGAATGGTGATCTCTGCTTGCTATTGTTGTTCCTGCAAGGTCCGGCTATTTATTTCCAGGACTGACGTAATTCTCAGAGAACAAAAAGTCGGAAGATGGCGCTAATGAATGCATATCAAAGAGCGTTTTCTTGCGCATAGCGCAGTGCTATCGGCGCCATTCTGAAGTAAGTGGTTCTCGTGGAAAGGCGCATTAAAACGTAGCTCTTCTATTCCTGTGTCCTGTTTTTGACTGCGGCCGACGTGTGTGTGGATCATCATCGAAGCTTTTAAGCCCGTCCTGAAAGTATTTAAACCATTAAAACGTTCAAGTGATCTTGTTTTCAACATTTCTTGTGTTTCTGCTGCTGTCTTGCCCAAATTTAATGCACAATTTAACGTTAATTCTTCACTCCATTTTCACTTCGACTACATGAATTTAAGAGCTATGTTTAAGGCACCTTTCCACGACAACCCCAATTTTTAGAATGACCCCGATTGCACTACACATGTGCAAGAAAACGCTCTTGAATATGCAATCATTAGCGCCATCTTCCGGCATTTCGTTTTCCTACAGTTATGCCAGTCCTGGAAATTAATAGCTGGACCTTGTATTTATCTTACGTAACATCTACCTGCCTTATACTGTTACGATCATGAATGTTTTCAAAATACAAACAAAAAGTAACGAGTAGTACACATGTGTGCACATGTGCTTACAACGAAATGTACCGTATAGAGCAATGATTACTAAATATTTATATTTATAAGAAGGTATTAGATTTCTTAAGTGTTCTTACATTTTTTTTTTTTTTTCAGAAACACTGCAAGCAAGTATTTGGATTTACTTTACAAAAAGCGGTTATTATTTTTTGTATATGCTAATGAATATATTCAAAGTATGTATACAAGATTTATACGTTTGGGAAGCCTGAAAATGTGTCACTATAAATTAATGTTTTACTAGTTAAAAGATTTGGTTATTTGAAACATCACGATGTATGCAAGCGAGATAACACAGTGAATCAATTCTTGCATATAATGAGACAGATGTAATTGAACAATGATCAAGAACAATTTACGCCTCACATGGCGAAATTATTTGGAAACATTTTAGAATAATGTGTTCTGTAACAAAAGGAATATCTTTCATTTCCTGACAATGCATTCGTTCCGATTACAAGAATTATTTGTGATAAATCGTATGCACCAGAGCATTATATTTTATTCCAGACGATCAAAGATGATGTTTACTGCATTTTAGAATATGTAAAGTTTGATTTCAAGCATCAGATAACGTTTGGGATTATTCAAGGTAACCATTTGTCATATGTTAGCACAGATATTCATATCATTTTAATATTTGTACTTCATTATACTACTTTAATTTGATTATTAATGTTCGAAATTCGTTTAAATTAAAGTCAGCAAGTTGTGGCATTATTCTTTCATAGTTAAGTTTTCAGTGTTTGCTATTTACACCTTTATGCTTAAATGTGATTTAGAGACGTAAATGTTTTTATAATGCGGTAGAACTAAATATCGTTTACAAGTTTTTAAGGTTAACTTTAACTTCTTTTTAACTTCCATATGTTGTTGCTGGCTTATGCCAGCTAGGCTGGCAATTTTGGTGGGCGATGCTTCACTTTTCGTCGTTTGGTGTAAAGTCCGACTTCCACAGTACACTCATACCATAATAACCCGTTTATAGGGCAGGTATGCACAGCACAACGATACATTCACACAACGAATGGACAAGGACAGGAGAGAGAAAGTTCATCCATTTCCGAGCCGGGATTCGAACTCAGGGCCTCCCCATAACAGTCAGACTCCATTGACCACTAGACAAGGCGGGCGGTGGTACTTCCATATTTAACACGTAAATGGTATTTCAAAACATAGAAAGTTGCTTTTTCATCTTATGATTTACGAAGGAACTTGTGTTCGAAAATGTAGATTGCAACTGCTGGAGAGCGATGAACGTATATGGGTAGGAAGTGAAAAAAATGGTATCGACAGCGACGTTTTAATATGATTTTTATTATTGATCGCTATGTTGGTGCATAAATTAACGGGCCCATTCAAGTTGGCCGGGTGTGCCACCAACGCCTGGCGCAGCTTTTGCAGTACTGGTGATCAGATCCTTGCCCTAAGCAGTTTGCATCTCGTACACCATGGTTTTTATAAGCCCCCACTGGAAGAAATCGAGGGCAGTCAGGTCGGGGATAACTTCTCACGCTCCCGTAAGCCTGCGAACATCACCCTCTATCCTATGCACTTCACATTTTTAAACATAAGTTCCTATGCAAATCTTATCCGTCATGATATGACATACCATCATTTTAAGTAGTAAATAACCTTTTGAGCCACCCTTTATACAGTCGAGTCCAGGTAGTCTGAGTTTATCGAAACCGACTCCAACTCTAAACTGAGAAATCATCATAAAATGGACTTCATAATAAAACTGAAGAATTTTTTTTGGCTTAAGACTTGTTTTTGTAAAAAATAAAATTCATGGATAAAGCGACAACTAAAAAAGAAAATGTGGTTGTGTAAGTAACTTGACACTTATTATAAAATAAATTTCTGAATTTTTATATCGACATTTACATAGATCAGCTATTAAAATAACATCATTTCCCCAATGCCTCTATAACCTGTTAGATGCAAAAGTGAAATCCTTTTAATTAGGGTTTCCAATTCCGCAATCCCGACCTCGAATCCCGCGTGGTATTTAGCGGGTTTATTCCCGCGGGATCGAGTGCAAAAATCCGCGGAATTTCCGATCTCACAAAAATTTTGCATGTAAACTTTTCCCAATTTTTAGCGTCCATAAAACAAATGTTTTTACAAGCATCATCTGAAATTTTAAATTTCCTTCCTGTCGATCTGCAAGAAAGGCAAGAAAAACTTTATGGTTCATATGATGAACGGTAGATTTACAATTGAAGAAAACAATGAAAATATAGTATATTTTTCTGAGAATGAATTGGTAATCGCGTTCAGGATATCAGTTTTCATGCGTAAATCAATAGTAAAAATGAGTAAAAATATAAGCCTTTTCAAAACCCATCACTTAAAATTGAAATTCAGAAAATTGGACATTAGAAGAAATTGAGAAAGTATATTAGAGAATGCGAAATCTATCTGCTGGAGTAGCTGGAATGCAATGTTGAAACGCTTCTTTAAGCGTAAGGAATACGCTCGAAGCTTTAAATTACCAGTGCACAATATTTTTTTTCAGAAGAAGAAAACAATGAAAAACGTGACATTTTTTACTTTTGCTCTCTAACCTGTAGGAAGAGCCTGTCGATATCTTTGTCACCCTCAAGCTAAAAATTCAAATGAGGCAGTGAGAAGCAAAGGGATGTAAGTGGACATTTTCAAGCTTTGAGTAAAACGCGTTTAAAAATAACATCTTAGGTAGGTTTTCATTGATTTTTTTTTCTAAATCATGCTGTATAGCAGCAACTACCAGGCTACTAGTACCATCTCTTGCCCTAAGACAGAGGAGAGATTCACCTACCTTGTGTACTGGTGATCTCCAAATTTTTAATTTTGCCACTTACATCCCTTTGCTTCTCACTGCCTCAAATGAGGGTGGTACCTTGCAAATTGTGCTCGATGAATTACCTCTGCTATCTTCAAGATTTGGTACGAGTCTAAAAATATGATAGAAACTCGATGAAATGAAACACTAGACTAGATGACTCGCATGGCAGTGCAGTACGTTAAGCTGATCAAGTTTTTTGATAGTCGGCTTAAATTGAGAGATAAAAATAGCGAAATTATTCAAAAACTTTTATTGAGACTGCGAACTAGTCAGCGTTCACTCCCTGCTGTAACGAATCAAATCCACTGATGAAACAACCAATGTTAATGAAGCAGCAAGGCAAGGAAAATTTTATAGAGCAATATTTAATTTAAACATACATCCTTTTTGTCTTTATGCGCGAAAATTCTTTACATGATCCTCATAAGAAAAGATAAATTTATTTTAGAAGATGGTGAAGTTAATGGGGTTACGCGTTTTCATGTTTTATCAAGCTCATTATTTTTTACGCCAAAATCGTTTCCCATCAGCGATGATTATAAAAGTACACTTTTGGATACCAAAACGATAGTCGCTAATTGTGATGTTACTTTTTAGTACTCTGCTACTCGTGTACGGAATTCGAGATGAAGACTATTCATATCTTAACAGCAGTCCCTCCAAAAAAGCACAACTTTTTCTTTTCGACATAAAAATTTAACTTTTTGAAAACTTAACTCAATTCAGCGATACCCCGGGATCCCGCGGAATCGTCTCCTTACAATTCCGAAATCCCGCTGGACTGAGATTGGCGCGGGATTGGAAATCCTACTTTTAATAGATTGTGATACTGAATGATAATGACCAAAGATAAAAGTATTAAAATTTTAGAATTTGGCTGTTTCTGGAAGAAATCGAAAATTTATATATATATATATATATATATATATATATATATATATATATATATATATATATATATATATATAATGTTCTTTTTTTTCTCCGACAAATAGCATCATTCCAATGGGACTGAGACTTAAAATTGTACGTCTGGTTGTGATAGATTATCTCACTACATAAATACATATAGACATCAAAAAATTTTAATTCCGGGAGTGAAATGCCAAAATGAGCCTCTATTACATCCACATACTTTTGTTTCCACCCTGATCATTCTTCTGGGATTAATGATAGACTTAGTGAAAACAATGAACAAAGAGCGTTTTCCAATACCTTAGAGGGATATTCCCAAGATATATTGAAACAAATTAGGTAGTGAGAAGCAAAGGGATGCAAGTGGCAAAATTAAAAATTCGGAGACAACCAGTACAGATGGTAGGTGAACCTCTCCTCTGTCTTGGGGCGAGAGATGGTACTAGTAACCCTGGTAGGTGCTGCTGTACAGCATGATTTAGAAAAAAAATCAATGAAAGCCTACCTAGGATGTTATCTTTAAACGCGTTTAACTCAAAACGCGAAAATGTCCACTTGCATCCCTTTGATTCTCACTGCCTCAAATGTTAACGATCTGATTTTTAACCGCCCTTCATTCGCGTATCACTGTTTATTACTGTTTTTGATAAAATATTTGAAGTGGTTTCAGTAAAACACCGTAGAAGATTTTTAAGGCGTGTGAAAAGCATTTCTTAGAAGCAGAGAAGACGAGAACTAAAACAGTTGTACAAAAAATTCCAACAGAAGTTTTGTGATCATTGATACAATTTATGTATCTGAGACTCTATTTCCTCTACTTCATTCATGACATTTTACATAAAGCTGAGGAGCTTCTTTTGAAATTTATGTTTTATTACGTGCTTGTTTCTCACAGATTTATACATTTAAGCCTTATTTGGGCACAGTTTATGTATAAACAAGAAGTTCTGTCAAGAACTAAACAAACCTACTTTCTCGTCCACCAATATCGGCTTTCAAGAATCTGATCAATATTCTCAAATTAGCCAAAATCGAAAGTTATTTCAAACGTAACATTTTAACATTTTAACCTGATTTCTAGAAATAAAATACGCTTCGCTCATCTGAAGAAATACATGCGTAAAACATACATAAACGAACAAATAAAGTAGCAACACCTTTTAAACAAAGCTGCTATTATATTTTTTCCATTAAAAATATCTTTAATCGCTTTCAAAAAGAAAAAAGAAAATAAAAAAATAAGCTCATTAAAATGAATAAATTGTCAAAAATAAAAAATCTTTTGTTTTTCCTGTTGTTAAAAAGTAATTAAAAATGAATTAATGTACTTTTAAAATTAATGAAAAGCAACAATATGTCAACTTAAAAAATATATTTTCATTATCAAAAAAATAAAAAAAATAAATAAATATCGTCTGCTCATATCTTCATGTAGAAACATAAAGGACTCCGAATTTCTCTGCCAAACGATCAATACATAAGTTAAAACTTTAGCGTGAAAATAAAACAAATCATATCAACAATAAATATTTCAAAGTAAAAACCATGGATGTAGAGCCGGAGTCGGAGTCAATCTCGTTTTGGGGTAGAAGAGTTAAATTCAAGAGTCGAAGGTTTTTAATTCAAATACTCACAGTTGGATTCAAATAATTTCCCTTAAAGTCCGCAAATCTGAAATGTTTGCGGAGTCAAAGTTGGACTTAGTTTGGGAAAAGGAGTTGAAATCAAAAGGCCTTACATTTCCCCTTTGTGTCTAAATTTTTGCCAAAGCTACGGAGTCGCAGTCCGACGAATTTTCGGGTACAGGAGTCGAAGTCAGGTGCTCCAAAATTCTCGGAGTCGGAGTCAGGAGTTGTTTCGAACAAAATGTGTTTGACGTAAATCCGCTTTTAAGTTCGGAATCTATATTGAATTTAGTTTCTTCGTAAATGCTAATGCAAATGAATTTGAACTGTTCAAAATTGAACGGAAAACTGTTCAAATCAAAATAATATTTTCTATTCATATTTTTCATCAAGAGCATTTTCTAACAAAGTGTTTGAAGTAAATTCGCATCTAAGTACAGGATTAACATTTGCCTTGAATTTTCTCCCTGGGGGCGCTAATGGTAAGTTTTTTTTTTTGAACTAATCAAAATTGAACAAAAAATAATTCAAATCAAAAAATGAAACATTGGAATGAGGTGTCCTCGGCAAGATCTTTCGAGCCAAAAAAAAATGTTCGAATCGGACTATTCACTCAAAAGTTATTAGAGGGAGGGCAGACAGAAAGACAGACGACAGACAGATAGACATTCCCCCCCCCCCCTTTTTAATACCCTAATTTCCAATTTTAAATTTTTTGATATTTATTTAACTATTTTATCTATTTGTGACATTTTTTTCTTTTTCACGATATTTTTAAGATGCATTAAGCCTTCTTTCACGCTTTTTTCCTCTTTCTCTGAATTTTACTGGGAAAATAGGCTAAAAAAATGTGTAACAAACTTACGGCATAGTTTTAAACTACTAAAACTGTTTATTGATGAAATGGTTTTTTTTTTTTTCAGTCGCTGAAATTTAAGTTGCATTAAAGACTAAAATTAATATATTTTCTTAGCCAAAAAACGGTAAAGAATTTGGTTTAAAAACGTAAACAAATTCTTAATTCAAAAAAAAAAAAACTTTAAAACGAAAATTAAAAGTTAAAAGAAACATCTCTTAATATATGTTGGTATTTAGTTCACTGTACATTAAGTATACCGATCTAAGCAAAAATAATGGCTAAATTCTGTTAGTGTTCTCATACATTCATCCTTTTTCAAATGTATTTTATATGTTAAATACAAACATTCAGACTAAGTACTATCTATCAACTATTTACTTTAGTCACATAATGTAAGACATATTTGTGCGCTCATGTATGAAGAAACATCAACACTATAAAGAGTCATGTGTAGCGCTAGAGTTGCATGATCTTTGAAGAGACCCAGATATAGATTCAATAGTCAGAAGCAAATGAAATATTAAATCTGTTCTAGTTTAAAAAGTGAAAAGCTATTTCCGTTTTCTGACAGTTTCTCAACGGAATAAAAAATCTTCGATCGGAAGGAAAAATGTCTCGCTGATACCTCCGGAAGATCTCTTTTTTCTCCATCCTCTTCCTCGCCTTACTTATTTATTTTGTACTTTTTCTTATTTTCAAAGGCAAAAAAAATGTAAAAAAATCTGTAACTTAAGATGCATAAAAGAAGTTGTAAAAAAATTCTTTCATGCTGGAAAGATCAAAAAGTTTTGTTAGTGTAAATGCTCTTAGTTTAAATTTCAGAGCAATCAAGGGTAAAATGAAGCAATGAAAGCGTTAATTTAAGGAAAGTAAATAAAGATATAAAATATAAGCTCAATTTAATTGAAGCATACTAACAAAATATAATAAATATAGGGGAGTGTGGGGTAATGTGAAATGGTTAAGATGACTGAGTTTTTTTCAAAGTAAACAAATCGGAAATTTGTTTTGAAAATTACAGTACATAAAGTACATTGTAATAAAACTTGCGTTGAAACATTATTTTTTATTTTTGGCAGTAAATTTGAGTCTTCAAAAAAAAAAAAAAAAAAAAAAGTGGAAAATTTCAACTTTTTTTTTTCTATGGAGCAAAGTGAAAAGAAAATATTTTTCTAATCAAATATTTTCTATTTGATTATAAAACATACTTTTGATCAAAAGAATCAGTAAATAAAAGGTTAAATTAATAAATGAGAAGATAATGAAACAACAAATGAATAATTTTAAATGAACAAATCAATCAAAATATGAAGAAAAAAAAATGAGCAAGTGAAAGAATAAATGAATAAGAAAATAAGTGGAATGGATGTATAAATAAGTGAATTACTAAATGAAGGAATGTAAATGAATTTATTAATAAATGAAAATGTAAGTGATTTAGATTTAATGGTTGAGTGAGTAAAAGAAACAAACTATTTCGCTTTGCCCAATCCGCTTCACCCCGTACGTACTTGACTAATTGCACAATTTAATTTAAAATACAAATAAGCTCAATATTAACTTAATTTTTTGCTGCATTCAATATTAGGAGGTTTAATTAACAAAAAATGATAACAACAAGAACTTTATCATTTTATAGTAACAAGAATAATTTTTGACTTACAACAACAAACTATTACCAATATGAGTATCAATTTTTTAGAATTGCTTGCATTACTAAATGCTTTAATCTTCGGCGGTAATTTTTTCCTGACTGGAATAGTCTATATATGGTACTACATAATTAAAATAATTCCAGTTTGGTGGAAGTGAAAAAAGGAGTAAATATTTCACCATTTCACTTTGTCCCGATATTTCACTTTGCCCCATGTTCCCCTATATGTTTTCCAAACTATTATTCAATGATATAAATTGGCACACAATGGCAGCAACAGGCAAGAACCATACAGAGAAGTATGAAAGCCTATAAGCCGTGAGTGCCAGTCCTACATCATAACACAAAGGCCCAGCATATTTCTGCGTAGGCACAACACACCAGGGGAGAAAGGTTAATTATTATTTATGCTTTATGGTACTGTATAGTTAAGATAATACCAATTTGGTGAAAGTAAGAGAGGAGTAAACATTTCACCATTTTACTTTGCCCCGATATTTCACTTTGCCCTATGTTCCCCTATATGTTTTTTTAAACTATTATTCAATGATATAAATGGGCACACGATGGCAGCAACAGGCAAGAACCATATAGAGAAGTATGAAAGCCCGTAAGCCGTGAGTGCCACACCTACATCATAGCACAAAGGCCCAGCATTTTTCTGCGTAGGCACACCACACCAGGGGAGAAAGGTTAATTATTATTTAAGCTTTATGGTACTACATAGTTAAAATAATACCAGTTTGGTGGAAGTAAAAGAGGAGTAAATATTTCACCATTTCACTTTTTCCCGATATTTCACTTTGCCCCATGTTCCCCTATATGTTTTTTTAAACTATTATTCAATGATATAAATGGGCACACGATGGGCAGCAGCAGGCAAGAACCATATAGAGAAGTATGAAAGCCCATAAGCCGTGAGTGCCAGACCTACATCATAACACAAAGGCCCAGTATTTTCCTAAGTAGGAACACCACAGCAGGGGAGAAAGTTTAATTATTATTTAAGCTTTGGCGAGAAACAGGTAGCAAAAGTTGCGTCAAAAACTGAGTCAGTACACGTGAAGGGACCTCGTCGTCTCCCCATCCCAACACCTCTGATTTGAACGAACTTTTATAGTGGGGCAAATTTTTAGCCTCCAAACCCTAATTCTGAGGATCTAGGATCAATAAAAAAAAAAACGGACTCCAAATGAATTGCCACGTTTAGCACGGTTCCCCATCGGAGGCCATTTCGTAACCCGCTTTTTTACTTCCTTCTACAAAAAAAAAAGGAAGTATTGTGTTTTCGACCTTCATTTCCATTTTGAGTTTTTTTTTTTTTTCGACTCGACCATACGTGGAACCTAAGAACGTATAGACACGCGAAATATCCATTTTGAAGATTCCCGAGTTAATTACAACGAATTTTCTCGTGACGTCTGTATGTACGTATGTATGTGCGTATGTATGTATGTACGTAGGTATGTGCGTATGTACGTATGTATGTGCGTATGTACGTATGTATGTGCGTATGTACGTATGTATGTGCGTATGTACGTATGTATACGTATGTTGTGCACCTCTTCTTTTAGTTGCATTCGGGTGTTTCTAAAGGGGTCTTTTGCACCTTCTTTTTTGAGGGGGGGGGGGAATCATTGTTAATTTCGATTCAAACTCAACTGGTGTTATAATTTGGGCGTACATTTGGAGATATATCGGCTAGTCTTTTGATCGACAAGTTTTTTTTGCCGACTTGGCAAAAAATTTGACGTTTTTTTTTTTTTTTAATCTGGTTTTGTTTGGCCACTGTTGGTGACATTTAGAGAGTTAACTATTGAATCACGTTAAAAATTGCCAATAATCTGCAAATAACATTAAGTTGGTGTAAAAGGGAAGTCATGTGATGCACACATCAGGAAGCCTAAAATTTGAATAGGTTATTTTAAAGGCATGCGCTCACCCCTCTAGATCATCGATCAGCCTTAAAATTGGAGCTGGTTGTATGGGGGGCCACCAGGTCACGGGACATGAAATGAATGTATGATGTTTAGTTTCTGCAGTAATTTTTGCGCACCTTCGCTTATTGTTTCCAGCCAAAGTCAGCGCCTCTCAGTTTAAATAATAGCGAACCTTTCTTACCTGCTGCGATGCTCTTTGCGCAGGAAAATATTGAGCCTTCATACTATTTTCATAAGTGTAACTAGTTTTCCTGAAAACAAAATATAAATACTTTATAGAAAAATAAACATATTGCAGTCGAATTTACTCACGACTAGTGCTCGTAAAAAATACTGATCGTGGAACCGACATGAGGTCTGGCGCTCAGGGGCTGTTGGACTAAATGCTTGTTTAACAAGCCATGATTTTAAGAAGATACTAATTTAACGAACAAATCAGACATTCTTTTCTGATACAATGTTAAGTCTATGAGAGGCATGACTCGCTTTAACGAGCATACATGGGTTGTAGCAAGAAAAAACTTTTGCGATCCACATTAAAATTGTATTGGCAATCACGTCTCTAGCTCAGGTGAAGTGCGCCATTTCCTCTGTTTTGGGAGGTGCACTATTCCCGAGCTTATTGCAGCTGAATTTCAAGCAGAAATAGATGAAAATAATAAATAATATAATGAGAAAAACGACAACTGTTAATAACTTTTGATTTTGAAACACCAAACACCCCGAAATATTTAATGGCAGTTGATGCGCAAAAACTGCCGTGGGCAGCTAAACGGCAGTATCTGCAGAAATGAGTTTTCGAGTTATTTGGAATAACGAGTTTTGGATTTAATACTATTTTTACAAATTCTGTAATTAGTAATTATTTTTATGATTAATTTGTTCTAATCTGTCTAAATTTGGCATTTATTCTTCATCTAAAATTATTGTAGTAACTTAACCTGCAAACAGTTTCTTGTAATGAATATACAACCCCCTTACATTCCGATGAAGTATATGGTCCCTCAATTTCTGAAAGATAAGATTTGTGAACGGAATAAAAAGAAAACATCAAGAAGCATTTCGAATTTTGTCGAACTTTCCAAAGCAGTATAAAAGCCGTGTGGCATTTGAATGGGAGAGTTAGTTTTTTGCTTTTTAAACTGTCTGAGCCGTTAGCTCTGTCATTGTGTGTATTAGCCTTTGCGCTGTGTTTTTTGCGTATTTAGATGTAAATACGTGTGTAACCGTTGAGCTTACAATGTCAATTGATATTTGTCTAATTGCTATGGTTACTTAAGCAAATGCTAACGATATTTCTTGTACATAGTTCTAAATAAATCTCGTGTTTTCTCAAGAACTGTGTCGTCATTCAAAGAAAGTTTGAAGCTGCATCGAACGCGCAACACTATCATTAGGAAAATGTTGAAATTTGACGGTTTTTTGAGCAAGCACGACTCCATATAGTTCTCACTTGACCGTCCTTGATGTTGTGGTTCCTTTTTCAGCTTGGGCCAGGGGCCTCTGCAGCAACACCGGCGCGGCTCCTCTGCAGGCGCGGCTCCTCTCGTCCTGAGCACTGTCCCTCAGAATCCACTTCTGCTGGGCGGCGGGCGTCTATGTCCTACACACGCATGTTCATACACACTCGCTCACGCCTTTACACACATACACACACGCCTACGTACATACATCACAGGTCTACGCACACACAAGCCCACACATGCTCGCAAGCGCGCCTTCACATACACACACGCCTGCACACCACACACACACACACAACTATACACACGTAACCGCCCAGGAGGAGGGGTAGGCTTGGGGGGACAGGAGCTGTTTCTAGAAACAATAGCCCCCCAATGAGTAGGGCCCTGTCGCAACTCGTGATTGCGAAAAACATAATTTTATTTCAAAATTTCAGAGTTCAAGGTTTTTTTTTTTGCGTTATACTACATCCTTATGATTCGTGTATTGGAAGCTTAAAGTTTGAGTAGGTTAGTTTTAAATGCATGTGTACACCCCCTCTAGATGATCCCTTAAATTGGAGATGGTTGTATGAGGGCCAGCAGGTCAAGGGACACGGAATGAATCTATGATGTTTAGTTTTTGCAGCAATTTTACTCACCTTCAGCTGTTTTCCAGCCAAACCGTCCAGCGAACCGTTCTTACCTGCTGTGATGTTTTTACGCAGGAAAATGTTTGGCCTTTATACTATTTTCATAAGTGTAACTAGTTTTCCTGAAAACCAAATATAAGTTCTTTATAGAAAATTACACATATTACAGTCGAATCAACTTACGACTAGTGCTCGTAGAAAATACTGATCGTGGAGTCAACACGAGGTCTAGCGCACAGGGGGCTCTTGGACTAAATGCTTGTTTAACAAGCCATGATTTTAAGAAGACACAAATTTAATGAAAAAAATCAGGCATTCTTTTCTGTTACAATGTTAAGTCATACATGGGTTTGGTAGCAAGAAAACCTTTTGCGATTCACAGTAACATGTATTGCCAATCACGTCTCTAGATCAGGTGATGTCTGCCATTTCCACTTTTTTCGGAGATGCACTATTCCCGAGCTTATTGCAGTTGAATTTCAAGCAGAAATAGATGAAAATAATAAATAATATAATGAGAAAAACGACAACTGTTAATAACTTTGATTTTGAAACACGAAACACCCCCAAAATATTTAACGGCAGGTGAGTGCGCAAAACTGGCGTGGGCAGCTAAACGGCAGTATCTGCAGAAATGAGTTTTCGAGATATTTGAAGAAACGCGGTTTGGATTCAGTACTATCATTAGGGAAATATTGGAACTATACGGGGTTTTTTTTCGTCTGCTTTTTAGCGGAAATCAAAAGAGTGAGCTTGTACAACAAAGATAACTTACACTCGATGACAAAAATAGAAAAATAATGACAAATTTATAGTTACTGCCTTTTACCTGTCCACGGCAGAGAAGAATACTGATCTTTTTCAAACCACGGTTGAAAATACCGATGGTTTTAAAACCATGATCATTTGCTGAAATTAAATATCCCAAGAAAGAGTCGGGGGTTGTCAAGGGAGTTGTTTGCACAAAAATTGAAACAAAAAAAAGATTAATCAAATTTTTCTGGTTTTTTAGGATCAATATTTTTTACGAGCACTTGGGAAAATTTAATTCGACCGTAATGCGTTTCTTTTCTCCATAAAATATCTGTATTTTATTTTCAGGAAAAATAGTTATAGTATCAAAATATCGTTTTAAAAATATTTGAAATATAATACAACGGGAGGATAGGTATAGTTAATGTTAGAAAGTATGATAAAATAAAGTAGACTCGATTATTACTAAAAGGAGATTTTTCGTTTGTTTTACATTTTTCAATTGTGTTTTATTTGCATCTTATATTTAATTCATATTTTTGTTTATGCTTTTGTCCCTTCTTAAGTCTCTTTTTTATGTTGTTCTAGTGAAAGTTATTTAGTTGTGTGGTTTCTTATGCGTTTTGTTTTTATCTCAAGCATCTTTTTATAGCTATTTTTAAATGCGGTATGCCTGCTTCGTGAAGCACACAATTTTGGTAATTACTTAATTTTTTTTAACAAAGTGAATATTAATTTGAGGTTATAACACTCAGACTACGGCATAACAGCCCGTAATCTTACAACATTAAAGTGATGTACGTTTGTAGTTTATTTTATATGTTTTATTGCATTTATTTTATTTGTTGTATTGTGTTTTACTTAGCGACGTAGAAAACTCATATTTTGCAACACGCGTTTTTGACGCATTTTAAGCACGGTAGAGCAGCATAGGGGAAGTTACTGAAAACGAGATGATGTGTGCATCACATGACTTCCTTTTACTCCAATTTAATGTCATTTCCCCATTATTGGCAATTTTAATGTGATTCAATAGTTTCCTTACTGAACATCAACCGTGGCCAAATTGAAACCAGATTTTAAAACAAATCGCAAAATTTGTCGCCAAGTTGGCGACACAACTTGGCATTAAAAAAAAATGGCGAAATATCGCCAAGTGTCCGCCAAATTATAACACCACTTAAGTTTACATCGAAATTAACAATGATTTCCCCTCAAAAGGGGTAAGAGACCCCTTTAGAAACACGCGAATGCAATCAAAAGGAAATATGTCTACGTACCAAATTTCAACTTTCTAGGACATACCGTTCTTGAGTTATGCGACATGCATATGCACATACGCACATACATACGTACATACAGACGTCACGAGAAAACTCATTGGTATTAACTCGGGAATCGTCAAAATAGATGTCTATACGTTTTTAGGCTCTTATCCACGTGTGGTCGATTCAAAAACAAAAATTCAACGTTCATTCGGGGGTGAGCAAAATGGAAATTAATGTCGATTTTTGAGTGAAATTTTTTTTGCGAATACAATACTTCCTTTCTTGTAAAGGGAAGTAAAAAAGAATGTTTCAAAAGTTATTCTTCGTCAAAAGGAGATGGCAACATCAATATCTTGTATTTCTATAAAAGAAACATATACATAATTACCTTTTTCTGAATCTTAATACGATCTTTCGCTTTACCCTCTTAAACAACAGTTAAAATATGGATATTATTAAAAAAATGATCTTCGGTAAGTCACACGTTTTAAAGAGGAAGAAAATCAAGTGAGAGTACATTTACAAACAATGAACTAATAGGGAAAAAATGAGTTTGAAGTACAACTCGATATTCGTTTTCGGGCCATTTTAGGTTCTGTTATTCAATCAAAATCAGAATTTTAAAATGCTAAGAAGATCAACAAAACATTTAAAACATTTTAGCGTCCGATCAATGTGCTTTACAAGTTTAAAAGTGTATCATGAAAACAGTTCATTTTTATTTAAAAAAAAAAAAAAAACTGCACGTGATATGGTGTTACGTTATGGAGAAACGTATGAAATTCAAAAGGAAACAAAGAAATAGAGGAAATTAGCAAAATATATCTAACCTCCAAAAATCTTTATTAAATATCATCAAATCTTAACTTCGGTCAACTCTTTCGCTCACTTACCTTAAAAATTTAAATGATCTCTGAAATGCTGTTCAAAAACATGTCAGACATTTTGACAAATTTCTGCATTTTGCACTGTCACCGATTCAGGTCAGATTTAAACCTGTTAACAGCCCCAAGAAGCTTACGTCTTACCATTGCAGAACCTTACCATCAGCTACTACAAATACGATTTATGTATGTTGATTGTGAGCCTTATTACCATTTTTTGGTGAAAGAAAAAAATATGAGTTTATAAAAAGTTGAACAGAAGTACAGTTGGAAACGTATGCAGACATAGGACATTCTACGTAATCGAGTTTTAATGAACTTACTACATTAATGGTGCACTCAAGATTTTGGTTTATTTTATTAATGTGTATAACTTTATGAAAAAAAGTCTATTATCTTATGCAAAAATTTTAGTAATATCTACTTTAATTTCAGATATTTCAAACATGTTTTTGGTAAGACATTTTATAAAAAGGGGGGGGGGATATAAATCGAAAGCATTGTGAATGAAAAGTATTTCATTACAAACCTATCTGTTTTTCCTTCAGCACTGAAGGTTTTTCTTGAAAAAAAATGATAAAATTTTAATATTTCATGCCATAAGCTCAAAATTGATTGAAAAATAAAAGTGTTGATTTCTAAATCAAACATGCAGCGAAGTTTTCATGAATGAGACAATTAATGAAGTAAAGAGAACACGAAATTTAAACTACAATTTTCAAAACCTTATGCTGATTATATTACATTCCATTGTTGAGGGATACTCGAAAAGCTAATTATCTCTCTTCTGCTAATTAGGTCACTCCCTTATAATAGCCTTAATGATCGTATGGTTCTCTAATGCTCAGCCAGATCGCTTAGTTGTAGGTAATCGCAAGTGATTCATTTTCCTTACATTCGTGTGTAACGTATGACTTTCGTGTTTCCCACCTTATTGTAAAATGTGTTGCACACTAACACAATGTGTTATTTATAATATATTAATGTCATTTAATAATTTGTGTGTAATACATAGCATTGCATGTTATTAATAATTAAGACACAATTTCCGGAAGATTTTTATTATAAGCTAGAGAAGATAAACTGCCAATCTTTTGTGGAATATTTTGCTTTCTGAGCTTTGTAACTTTGCTCAAAATTACTACTCATTTTGCTTTTGTCAAAATATTAATTTAAATGTAGTAAGTATCAACGTCTCTTTTTCTTTATTTCTAGCTTTTCTGTTAAAAATCAAACGTTTAGGTTTTATTTTCTTGCTGAAGAATTTTGACTTCATTACGTATAGCAATCAGTACAGTCTGACCACCGTTTATATGAAAAAGGCAAATATTCGGTTTACAGAAGGAAATAGACGCATCTATTAGTTTTCAGAAATGCCAGTTTTTGCAGATGTTAGCCTCTAAATTAAGCAAAGTTAGGGATCACTTTTTACTTCCTTTAAAAAAAAAAGGAAGTATTGTATTCGCGAAAAAAATTTCAGCCAAAAATCGTCCTAGAATGTCGAAATTTGGTACGTAGACTCCTAGTGTGATCTAGTTGTGCACCTTCTTTTTTGGTTGCATTCGTATGCTCCAAAGGGGGCCTTTTGCCCCTTTTGGGGGGGAAATCATTGTTAATTTCGATGTAAACTCAAGTGGTGTTAGAATTTGGCGAGCACTTGGCGGTATATCGCCAGTCTTTTGGTCGCCAAGTTTTGTCGCCAACTTGGCGAAAAATTTGGCGATTTAAAAAAAAAAAATTAATCTGGTTTCAATTTGGCCTCTGTTGGTGATATTTAGAGTGTAAACTGTTGAATCACTTTAAAACTGCCAATAATGAGAAAATGACATTAAATTGGAGTAAAAGGAAGTCATGTGATGCACACATCAGCTCGTTTACTTTTCCTCTCATTCAGAAAGACTCGTCTTAAGGTATCCCACTGCGTTAAAATCGACATTTTCGATGAAATATTTTTGTTTTTATGATTTCATTTTGTAGTCTTATTCATTAGCTTTCCAAAATTGTCTTAGTTTTTACTCTACGTGAATTACAACTGGAGTTATAGCTGTATTATTATAGCGTCGTACACTGAATTCCAGACCGGAAGTTGCATTTAAACGCGTTTTCTGAAGAACGATATTTTTGAAGAAAGCTGTCTACTGTAACAATGATATCTCAAAAAATTACTCGAGTATTGATGTGAAATTTTCTGAGATAGTTCTCTGTAATATGCTTGATGTTTTCCTCTAAAAGCTAAGCTGAATTTCATTATTAAGTAATATTTTCATGCGGATAAGTTTAAACAAAGGCGTTTGTTTACGAAAAAACACCAGTATAGGAACTTTGTTCGGGTATATTTCAGTACTTTTTTAAAAAATAATAAAACTTTTAGAGCAAAACACACATTAATGTCATACAAATGTATTACTACAAAGGTTTGTGTGTGATTAGAACCAAAATTTGTCCATAGCTGTTAGCGTAAGAAACGTTTTTTTCGCTATTTTTCTTCAAATTTGTCCATTTTTCAAAAAAATAATATTTTAAAAGCTTGTTTTTTCATTTTTTTCATAGTTTTTAAACATTTGTAGTTAAAAAATAACATTTAAAAAATGTCCAGGTTATTTTTCAAAATAATGTCTTCGAACGCAGTCGGATACCTTAACTGGACGTTTGCCAATCCCATGTAATCCGTCGGCAGAATGTGCATTGTTTCATGCATTTGAATGAAACTTTTTTTTTTCATGCTGAAAAAAGAGACATTAGGGTAACGGCACCAGTCACAGACATGCATAAGACATCGTTCTCATGTTAACTCAATTTTCTGAGCCTTTTAACGCATTTAGACATTTAAAAAATATTTTTCACTCATGCAAAAATATCTGATCTAACGTTTGGCTGGTTCTGGATCCTCTCAATTAATTAATTCTACTTTTATTTGCTCAGTTTCGAAAAAAGGTCCGATCCCCAGTAACAGACACTGACAAATCCGATGGAAACCAGCAACAGACAGGATAAGGAAAGAATGGCTATTACACAAAATTCCCTTCTTATTTCCTTTTACATAGTTAAGGAAGTATTGTATTCGCGATTAAATTTTGACTCTAAATTAGGCCTTAATTTCCATTTTGCTCATCTCCGAACGAATAATGAGTTTTTTTTTTTTTTTTTCCGACTCGACCACACGTGCATAAGTGCCTAAGAACGACACGAGAAATTTTGGCGATTCTCGAGTTAATTACAACGAGTTTTCTCGTGAAGTCTGTATGTACGTATGTATGTGCGTATGTACGTATTCGCGTACGTGCGTATGTATGTCGCTTAACTAGAGAACGATATGTACTAGAAAGTTGATATTTGGTGCGTAGACTCCTAGTGGGATTTAGTTGTGCACCTCCCTTTTTGGTTGCATTCGGGTGTTTTTAAAGGGGTCTTTTGCAATTTTTTTGGAGGGAAATCATTATTAACTTCGCTGCAGACTCAAGTGGTGTTATAATTTAGCGGACACTTGGCAATATATCGCCAGTCTTTTGGTCGCCAAGTTTTTTCGCCAACTTGGCGACAAATTTAGCGTTCAAAAATGTGCAAAAGTCTTCATTTTTAGAACTAAAGCCTTATTGAATGCAAATGATAAACCACCAGCTTACCTCGTGGTGGCTGCTCACAACCTTCCACCACTGCCTTTAAAATACCAAAGGCTCATCGAATTGACTCTGATTCACTTCTGTTGCACCGCATTCATGGGCCACAGCAGCATCAGTTTTACCCGGCTAAACGTCTCATTAATAAATTCCAAACTTATGACTGTTTGTTTCTGGACTCTTGTCTGTGACTGATGATTTTACCCTATTTCATAGAAAACTGAAGCATTCATTAACACACGTTACATAACCCTAAATGTCTGTAGTCATATTTGAAATTTGAAATTGCTTTAACCCTTACAGGCGCGGGTCATTAAAATTTTAGAAATATAATAAAAAAACACAATGGATGGAATAAATTGGTTATCTGGACATAGATTTTACAGTCAAAATTTTTTTAAATTCACCCCCTCCATCTTGGGGTGGTGTCCCCGTTTGTGACCACCGCCCGCCTAGAGCAGAAATTGTTTTCTGAAGTGGTTATGCTTACCACGTATGACAATTGGAGTAATTTCAAATATTTTAAGCTCTTGAGCATTTTTACTAATTATTTCAATAATTTATGCCATTAAGAATATTTAGAACACAAAATTCAATATTTTTACTACAAAAATTCCAAGATAAAGATGAAGTAAAATTCAAGAAAGTTCACATAGATTATATAAAATTATCTAAATAAGCAATTTAAAATGTTAAAAATATTTTTGGCACATTGTTCTTGCTTTATGTGCATTCCTTTTGTGCTATAACATATTAAATGAAAAAATACGACTGTATAATACCATTTACAGAAAAAATAATATCAAAGCTGATAATAAAAAAAGCATACAACTGTCTGGTAGGAAAAGCAGATCTCAAATGTGTGCAGGCATGGACCTTCAAATTCACCTGTTCTGGGTCAAGAACCCAAAATAAATAAACAAAAGCCCATTGTAGACTATTCTTTTGGTCCCCCTTTTCTGAAATGTATCAAATTACATCTTTCACCCACAACAGTGAGATCAATGCTCTAGACGGGCGGTGTCCACATTTGGGGACACCTGGACAGAAACTTTGTTTATGCATTCAAAAATGAACTCGAATCTTTTACAAAATTATGATTGATTAGCTCAGGATTCCTGAGGGAAAATGGTTGGCTAATTTAGTTTATGGTGTAAATTTTAAAATCTTGAAAAAAATATTGTATTTGAGCTTGAAAATCGAGGTATTTTGAACAAGAAATTAAGACAACAAAAAGAGTCATATTTAATAGTGCTGCCAACTCTGTGCATTACAGAGAAATAAAAGCAACTAATGCAGCGATTTTTGGAGTTTTAAAGAAAAAACTTTTTTTTAAAGAAATTTTTAAAATTGGTGTCCCTTTTTGTGACCACCGCGCCGGAAAGGGTTAAGTCCTTCATTCATTATAAAGAATATATTTTAGAAGAATACCATTAACATTTTTAAAAACACTGTGCAACTCAAAAAATCAGTCTATTCGATTCTACTAATTACAAACATTAAACATTCGTACTTAAATACACCGCCAGCTCAGTTTTTCATTGAGTACTGCAGTTTCGTGCTTTTTAGCACTCGCTCTTCAGCCCGGAATAGGAACTACCTGAGCTGGAGGCGAAAAACCTCTTAAGAGAGCCAAGAGAGCCAAACAAACTGGTAGCTAATGTCCGGGATAATAATAAGCTGATGAGTGCTAAAAAGCACGAAACTGCAGTCCTTGGATAGAATAACTGAGCTGGCGTTGTATTTATGTATTTCTGCTTTAGACCTGGCTTAGGGCGGTAACTTACTACAAAATTACACTTTCGTACCTTTTCGTGGAAAAGGGGAATCTGAAACGAATATACGGAGGCGTACAACTTTAAACAGCGGTTTCTCATTTTGAGTTCATTTGCAGATAAGTTTTTCTGCGCTCACACACTTTAAATTGTGTAAGATTATCAGGAATAATGAGTGGAAATGAAACTCCAAATTTTGTGTAATGAACTTTACACAAAATTTGGAGTATCAGTTTTTTTAAACTTAAATTGTTGGAGGAACCTTGCACTATGGTTTGTTTGGTGTCCCCCCAGTTCCGCCGACACGAAATCCCCCCTTCCCCTGTTTTCCAGTTTCAATCATACCATTTGATATATTAAAGGGGGGGAGGAAATTGTAACGGTCGGCGAAACATGACGGTAAACCGTTTGAGTGAAGTCCCACCTGCAGTCAAAATAACTGAAACAAACCTCTCCACTTCTTTCCCGAATTGTTGTAAGACTTCAGATGTTGCGTAACTAACATGTATTTTAAATTTTGAAAACATCATCTAAAAAAAATCTTTAATATAATTGAATGCGAATTTTTGAAGAATAAATTAAAGAAAGTATTGATATAAATTTTACATAACCCAAATTTTAAAATACAAATGATGATATCTGCCAAAACGGCTTAAATTCGAAATATTAGTCAACTTGCACTTAAAATGAGTAACCATCCAAGAAATTCTGATGAAAGATTTTTTTCTTGCCTAAAGTGTACCTTTTTAAACACTTTCTTGGCAAGCATACAGAAAGTTCTGGTGTAAACCTTACACAGAACTTCGTGCAATGTCGTAACTCATTATTTTTATGGCATTTATTCAAAGCATATAAATAAACTTTGCATTTGTATCGAAACATCTACAAATATATAGCACGTCAATAAACATTTTCAAAATAAAAGAGTGAACCTAAACACATTAGGCAAGTAAATAAAGACATGCAGTAAAAGCGGTCCTAATATATATCACAATTTACATAACAAATGTTTTAAGCGCTAGTTTTCAGTTTTTATGATGACATTCATTTTCGAAAAGTAGTAAACAGCAAATAAATTATCCAAAGTAAACTTTTAGCTTCTAAGCTGCAGTTCCGTTTTAAACGAAGATAAAGTCAAAATGCAAAAAAAGTCGAATGTGCTCATGTATGTAAAATGTTTTCGGTCGTGTTGTTTAAGTTTATTCACTTGGATTTTATTCAATAAAAGCAGTTTTTCATTCCTTTCTGTTAAAACACATGTTTAAAGAAAACAATAACTTTATTTATTTAAGCTTTAAATTCAATTGATTGTTTTTAAAATTCTGCTGACATATGTTTTGAAAATACTGTGCGATTTAAGAATGTATCAGATTTCTTTACATTCAACAATAACTTTCTTGCGCTCAAAAAGTAGCTCCGTGAGACACCTAAACGCGTGATTGCAGTTTTCCTACAAAACTAGTGCCTTATTACATTGATTTATTTTCTTTTACTGTGTGATATCTTTGAGATCAAAATTGTAATGTTTTGTGGAAAATTAAAGTTTTTCCTCTATTGTTTTCATAAACGCAATTTAATTACATTTTTTGTTCTTTTACTTTTCCTTTCCTCCAAACAATAGAAAAATGTTATTGATCCCTGAAACTTTCTAAATTTAAAATTTTTGATAGCTTAACCGGTTTTTAGGAGATCAGACAACACATTTTGACTTATATTTTTTAAACCTAGCTGCATTGCCCGGCTTTGCCCGGTCTACTATGAAAATAACCATTGTGTCAAGTGAAGTATATTCAATAACCAGGCTTAAATGAAAGAAAAAAAACGTCATGCAAAATGTCCCCTCCAAACAATGACGACACATATTAAAATACTTTTAAAAAATTTAAAATAAAAAGAGAAAGATGGATTTAAAAAGCGTAACCATGGAAACGCAAGATCAAAAAAGTTTGAGAATTGAAAATGAGGAAGATGGAAATAAACAATGGGTTCAAAAAGCTTTTCCGTGAAAACGAAAAATAAAATGGTTAAAAACTTGAATAGAGAACAGATTTTTGAACTTCATTCAATTCGTTTGTAATTTTTTTTCTAATGGAGATAGAGGGTTAAACTTTTGACCATGGGTCGAGTTAGATCTGGAGTAAAAAAACAGCTATTTCCAATTGTGTCAAAAAGAAAACTGTGGTCATTAAACTGTGGATTTAATGAAGAAAGTAGTGCCTAAAATTCCACTAAGCCGATAAAAATTGGAGCTAAAAACGCTAATAACTAACGTCGTAATTAAGTTATAGAACGCGAAAATTCTACCCTTTCCAACGATTTATAATATTAATATATTTGCGAAGGATTTTTTACCTCCATATTCGGGAATTTGTGTGAAAATTTGGCTTAAATTGGAATAAAAAAATAACTACACATAGAATTTTTTTTTTCGAACTCGTCTGCAAACCTTTTCAGTGCTGAAGGAAAGATACTGTGAAAATTTCAGCGAAATCGGCCGGGTAGTTCTCGAGTTTTGTGCGTTCAAACAAACAGACGCTTTTTGGAGACTTTATTTTATACCATGTAGAGATGTCTGTGCGTTCTGAGCACCTGAGTGACCACCAAGTGTGTACCAAGGGTGAGTGACACTTGTACGCCGCAAAGAAAAAAAAACACAGTTCTACTACAAAACCCCTAAGAAACTAGGATCCGATAATCTTTACAAGAAAAGAATATAGCTTAGTTTTAAATAAAATTAACAGCGGCGATTAAGAAGAAATTTTACCTTTACTAGTAAGCTAAATGGAAGCTCAATTTCCCAGAGGTTTTATAGTGGTATTGCATTTGTTTCTGTTTTTAAAGTGTAGGTACTCTACACGAAACAGCTTTGAAATTACTGCCACGAAGTATGACAGTTAAAACTCAATAAATAATACAATAATATAGTTAAAAACCAGAATATATGTTACTTAGTCTTGTGCGTATTCTAAGTTTATTATATTTCATTATTTCTTCTTTTTTTTTAATATGCGGAAATTTCTAATATGATCAGAAATTAAACGACTTTCAATTGTCGAGAAGATTCTGATCTATTAAAACTCAAAAAATCAATGATTGCGTTGTCTGGATTTAGAGTTTTTTTTAAATTTAACTTATAATGCGTTTATGCGTTTGATTTATTTTAATCTAACATATATTTACTTTCTTTTTTCTCCTGGGATTTTTTATAATTTGATTCTGCTCGTAAAGTTCTCTACGCTGCTTAAAGAAAACTCCGGATTTATAGACATGTAAAACCTTTTAAAGCACATCAAACATTTTTTTTCACCTTATTTATCTAAATGCAACTATACTCATAAATTTTTCATTTATCAATTTTAATTACGTACATTTCCTGATAGATAAGACTTATTGATTGAAATGTATATTTTTTGCGGTTTATTGCATTTTTAAAATGAAAATATTTTATACGAGCTATGAAAAATAGATCCACAGGAGCACGTTTCGCTATAATTATCATAACTACAAAATATTTCATCAATTAAAAGATCTTCTTTTTTTTCCGTCGGTGAACTTCATGTTAGCAATAAAAGAAAGTGCTAATTAAAAAAGAAACAGCGCATTAGTTAGATTATTCAAATGGATATTCAAAGCACGAATAATAATTATAAAACGCGATAATATTTGTTTTTCATTTTCTCTAATGGCAATTGATAAAATAAAATTTCGTTTTTGTACTTTCTAATTAGTTGCAAAAAATACTTTAAATGTTGGAACAATTCAATATTTAAAATATTTTTTTCAAGAACAACGTTTAGACTTTAGATATTTTTATTTTTATTTATTTATTTTTTTGAATTATAACGAACCAAAGTGCTTATTTTAAGAATTAAAATTAATTACTATACGGAATCTGCAGATAATTTTGTTAACATTATATTCCACCTAAAATGAATTTACACGTTTTTTAAAGTCTTTAAGTAAGATAAGTTACTTTAATAAAGAACAGCATATCAGCAAAGTAGCCACATAATTTCACGAAGTAAGATACAGTATAATATAGGCTGAAGAAGAAACTTAACAGAATGCAAGTTTGAAACATTCATTTTTTTTTTTTTCATTTTTTCGTTTTGTTAATTATTTTGCTAGTTACTTTCAATTTAAAATTATTTTACAGAAACGAAAGTAGAAACAAAATGGTTTTACGGCGGGAAAGTTCAACTGTAATACATATTTGGTATTGAAGGAAACACAGGTTTTAAAGTTTGAGGATTTAAAACGTTTAACATTTCGTTTCATAAGCGTTATTAAACGGTTGTTAACGTTGTGACAACCAATTTAAAACGTTTATGATACCTAGATGCTTCGTGTGCTATTTCGGAAATCTTTAAAAAACCTTTAAACCACTACACTAGCAAGCAAAACTATTAATATGAAGTAATGTCAGAACCCTTATCAATTGTATTTGTTCAAATGCATCATTAAAAAAATACAGGGTGTTTCAAAATGAATAGCGGGGTTTTAACATGTTATAATATTTATTACACCAAACTTACAGCAACAAGTGATATATCAAATGAAAGAGAAACTCAAACAGTTTTACATAATAGCCTACAAGTGTTCAATGTGAGCACCACTCGGCACACGTCAAGACAATATGCGAGTTCTTCCCAAACTTTGATGAGTGTCTCATTAGTAATTGCTGCAACAGCTGTTTCAATCCTGTTCCTTAGTTCGGGAAGGTCTGCTGGCAGTGGAGGCACATACACACGGTCCTTAATAAACCCCCAAAGATAGAAATCACACGGCGTTAGGTCGGTTGACCGTGGAGGCCATGGGAAACAAGCCCTGTCGTTAGGCCCGTGACGGACAATCCCGCTGTCGGGTACAGTTAGGTTAAGCCAATCGCGTACCTCATTATGCCAGTGAGGTGGCGCACCATCTTGCTGAAAGATGAAGTTTTCTGTAAAACCAAAAGCGCTTTCTGTTCTTTAGTCGCTATCTTTGCTACAAGCGCTTTCTTGCGGACTGCAGCAGAAACATTCCACGCTCATGCGCACTGATACCAACAAACAAAACTGTTTGAGTTTCTCTTTCATTTGATATATCACTTGTGGCTGTAAGTTTGGTGTAATAAATAACATAAGATGTTAAAACCCCGCTATTCATTTTGAAACACCCTGTATTTTACAAAAGAAAGATTTTTAATAAATCATCAGAAATGGCACACTTGATTATACAGGTAGTTATCAAAATAATGGAAGCACCTGTGAATAAAAGTGACATTTTTCAATGTGCTTCGTAAGCAATAAAGAATAAAACTAGGTGTCTGATTTTTTTATAAAGAGCAATGTATATATTCTTTTAGTATGTGGTGGCTTAATTGAAGTTCTAGAAGTCTTGGATTTTTTCAAGCGTTTGAAATGTCGGACTTCTCAAATTTTAAAAGATACCAAATTGTTAGACCGCGTCTAGCTGGAGCAAGTGTTGTGTAGCTGAAACATCATAACTTTTTGGCATTTTTAGAGGCACAGTATCTAAAGTCATGACAGCATTCACATAGCGCGGTTAGACAAGCTCGGTTAAGCAAAATAGTGAGCGGAAAGAGAAGCTTAGTGAAAGAGGTCGGCGGATATTAAAGCGGATTGTAAGGTCCAAAAAGCGCACAACAGCAGCAAAAGTTGCCACAGAACTCAATCACCATCTGGATTCACCAGTATAAGTGATTACAGGTAGAAGGCACCTTTATAAACAGAACATTTACGGAAGAATAGCGATTCCCAAAACCTTTATCACATATGTTAATGCTAACCGTCGTCTATAGTGGTGCTACACTCAAAAATCTTGGTTGATTAATGAGTGGAAGAGAGTAATATGGTCTGACGAATTGTCTTAGACACTTTTCCCTACTACAGGATGAGTACACGTTTGGTGTATACCAGCAAAAGCGTATGATCGTGATTCTCTCCTTCCAACTGTCAAGCATGGAGGAGGATATGTCATGATATGGGCTGTCAAGTCGTGGGTTTTCGCTGGACCAGTCGTAACCCTAAAAAGAAGGATCACTGAGAAGTTTAGAGACATTAAGCGGGACTTGACCAATCATGGTTTGATGAGCACGAGGATGAAATTAAACATCTTCTTTTGCCAGAAATGTCGCCTGAACTTATTATAATTGAACCGTTATGGTCTATTTTCGAGCAATCGATACGGAATCGATATCCTCCACCAGCGTCACTCCCAAAGCTTTCACAATATCTCCATGAAGAATGATAGAAATTCTGCTGAACATTACTCAACTCTTGTATGATTCCATTTATCGGTGGATCCAAGCTGTATTACATGCCAAAGGTAGTCCTACAACATACAAAATAGTATTCTTTATAAATCTCAAGTGTTTCCATTATTTTGATAACTACCTGTAATTTACTGCCACCCAAATCAGTTTTGTAAAATAGGTTTTTTTCTCCTAGAAGATTGGTGTATGTATTTCTAATTAAAAAAATAAGGAATATAAGAACTTTATTGTGAAATATTTAACAATGTTGATTTTCGTGCGATAACTACATTGTGCGATACTAGTATACTGCAAAAAGAAAATCCATGAGTTAATAAAACAAAAATAATAACAATAACAATAACAATAATAGTAATAATAATAATTATTATTATTATTATTATTATCGTTATAGTAACGACAGTAAACTAATAGTAATAACAATAATACTGATAGTAATAACACAAATACTAATAGAAACAACAATAATAGTGATAAGAAAATGAAAGGCTTTTATGAAGGTTATTACGAAAACCAATGTATCTACATATGTAGCAATTCTTCCGAATCCGTATTCAAGACCTATATTGGTTATAATGTTAAAGAATATTTAAAATGAGTTTAAAAAAATTTGAATTAATAAAATAGGTAACTACTAGCACTGAATAGTTGCATTCTGCAAAGAGACACAAAAATGAAAAATACGCGATACATTAAAACATGTTTTGAAATCAACAAAAAAAAATTAAAAATGTGAATAAGGCCAGAATATATTTTTTACCACATATTTATGTGTTAGGAATCTTACCTCAACGTAAAAATACGTGCTTCAGCTCGTCTAAATATTATGTAATCGTATTTAGGGTTGATCATCTGTGTCACTGCTTTTTTCGCCTTTAATGCTATTAAAAGGAAATATGATTTTTCAATTAAACACATGCTCTTACTTAGATGAGGCTGTAAAAAAATTCGACACGTAAAACTTTAATTCTTGAGTAACTACTTAATTTTCTTTTTAAGGAACGTCCCAAAATTTTTTTAAATATTGTCAGTGAAATGAATTAAATTTGAAATCTTAAACTACATTAGACATACTTTTCTTTCTTGGTTTTGAGATTACCTCCGAAAATTTTCGGTGTCCAAAGAAATTTGATTTTTGTTAAAGAACATGAAGAAATATCCTACCATGCCTAGGATAATTCTTTCTGATTTTTCTCTTTTTTTAATTTCAGAAACAAAGAAATTCTGAGTAAGTTATAGTTTTATATGTTGGAACTAATATTCTCAAGCTATAAATTATACCTGAAATCGTTTTCATGTTCATATAAAAATGTATGTTAAGGGGGTCCTGGACACATTTTGAAATATATATATATATATATATATATATATATATATATATATATATATATATATATATATATATATATATATATATATATATATATATATATATATATATATATATATATAATATATTAAAATTTTTTGCACTGATTCATCGTCTATTTACTAAGCAAAATCATAACATAAATATCGAAAAAAAAGTTTTTACTTAAATTTTTTTTTTTTTAATGGGGTTATTTTAAATCGCTAAAACACAAAATATTCTTCGTCAATTTTAATTTCGTTTTTTCAAAAAATTATACCCAAGTATCTAAGTTTTAATTTTTCTTCTGCGATTAAAAAAATATTGCGTCAGTAAAAAATAGAAAACATTTGAAGAAAAATTTTGAAAAACTCGAAGATATATATTTTTTCAAATCCAATGTTTTAAAGAAAATGTTTTTTTTTTTTTTTTTTTCAAATTTGCCGAATGAAAATTAAAGTAAACTGTTTGAAAATTACATGCTATAAATTTCATTACTTTAACCTTTATCAGTTCTTGATTTATAGGAGTTTGAATGCTAAAAATCGGGAAAAAGTGCATCATGCATCATGGAGAAATACGCGTTTAAGTTTTTAAAGATAAATATTATTTTAGTTAAATGCATGCAACAAAAATAATTATATCATTTGTTCTAATTAAGATGGGAAAAATATTCAAACGTCCTTTTCAGTAGAAAAAAACTTAGAATATTTTTCATATAATGAAAAAAATTACAAAATTTGACGGTTTTTGTGTCCTGGACCCCCTTAATAACTAGGGTAAGACGGGATAAATATGGGACAGAAAACCATAACATCTTAATATTTTCTTAAGTATAAAAGATAAAATGATTTAATTTGGCATGGAGTAAGCATAAATAGTTTAGAAATTATTCAAATAATTCCTTTACCTAAAATTTAAATATTATTTATTTTATTTAAATTAAATGAGTGACAAAAAATTACCCCGGATCGGAGCAATTATGGGTCACACATGGGGTAAATATGGGTCAACCCTCTTTTTTAAAGTACTCCTTGTCAAAAGTAATTAACTATTCTAAATTATTGTTTCTTAGCCCCCAAAGAGATTTTGTAATGATAAAAAAATTATATTAAAGAAATAACTTATTAACATTATAATTGAAGATATTTGATGTTACTCTTACTAGTTGACTAAAATTAGTTATTGCTCTTTGCTCTAAGCCCACAACTCCGTGAAGAAATGTCTTTAATATTTGTATGCTACCTTCAACAATCATGTTTCTGTCAACTGCAATATATATATTTTTTTTAATTTCAATTAACTATACTGAAAAAATACACTTATTTCGAATTACTTCTAAAAATGTCTCGATTAGACGAATAAAATTTTCGACACCGTATTCCAGAAAATTCATTTCTGCTTTTTTTCTTTGTTCAAATTTTAAGTTACTTTCTCATTGTAGAATATGTCGCTATCATCATTCATTATGAAGTCTATATGATGTTCAATTACAGAATTAGTTCGGTTAAGCACCCTCTTTTAACATTTTTAAAGAATGAATATTTTTACAATCGAGTTATTGCACATTCTTCCCGCTTTTTCTCGTTGTCATAAACAATTCCAAAAGAAGCTCATTTTGCATGTAGCGGCTGTTTATATCAGCTTGCTGAGGTTTTTTTTTGTGCAATCACGAGTGCTTATTGCTTTCATTTGACTGTTTTGATGTGCTATCATTTTATTTTCCCACCAGCACCCTCTGCAGCATCACCGTCGACCGGTTCCTCACGATGCTGCTCCTATAGCGAAAGCCGTCTCCAGGTTGCGTCCATATCCTACACTTACACGCATGCATACACGCACGTACACACACACACACACACACACATACACAAACACATTCACACATACACACATACACAAACACATACACACATACACAAACACATACACACATACACAAACACATACACACATACACATACACACACAACTACCCACACACTCATGCCTGCACACAGACACAAGCACATATGCCTACACATACACATTCCCCCCCACACAAACACACATACACACAACTAACCACACACTCATATCTGCACACAGACAAAAACACACATGCATACACACATACACATACCCCCTACACACACACTCACACAAACCCATACACACATGCATACACCTACACACATACACAAACACACATACACACACAAACACATACACACAAGCATACATACAAACACCTACACATACACACACTTACACACTCACATGCACACAACTACCCACACACTCATGCCTGCACACAGACACAAACACATATGCCTACACACATACACATACCCCCCACACACCTACACTCATACACATCCCCCTACACACAAACACACATAAACATACACGCCTACATACACACACACACACACTCGTGATTGTGAAAAACATAATTTGAATTTAAAGGTCAAAATTCAAATTATTATTATTATTATTTTTTTTATTTTTTTTTTGCGAGCAGGGTTTTCTCGATGACTACATCTGTGCTTTGCATTTTACTTCTCTTCTGCTTATTTTTCTCTCGCAGTTCCAAGATACAGGATTTTTTATAACAATTGAATTTAATCCTTATTTGATATTCTAGGGATTCATATATATTTGTTTCTTATTTTTGTACTTGATTTCTGCCATTATTGCATTTTGAAATAGTTTATCATCAAAGATGGAATTGATTTGCTAGCAAAAAGGGCTTCAGCAGCAATTGAAGCTGATATATCTTCCAATTTCCAATGTTGCACTTGGAGCATTAAAATTTCTTTTTGGGAGAAAGTTTGGCACAGAAAAGGATAAATTGAAGTTAGTACTGATATTATTCACGAAGCTTGCGTTCGACGAACCTCACCGGTAGACCGGTAAGTAACCGGTTACAAACAGCAGCGTTCTATCATCTGTCGGTTACCTCACCGGTTACCATTTTAAGCTGTTGATTGGTTGATTGGAGCACGTGATCATTAATTGTCACGTGATTAACTAACCGGTCGCTACCGGTTGAGCTCGTCGAACGTAAGCATAGAAATAAATAAGAAAAACATTTAAAATATCAGAAAACATACTGACCAAGAATTACCCCGGTGACCCAGAGCTACCCCACTAAACTGGAATATAAATCAGTATACTTTTAATACTAACTATTTTTAAAAAGAAGAAAAAATGTATGTTGGTATAAAAAGCTTAAAATATTTGCTATTAAAAAACATCACCAAAAAAATTGTTCCTTCAAAAGTGTTTCACCTACACGAATCTTGAAAAAAATCACAAATTTTCGAGACAATCTTTTTTGAAGGTTTTTATTTATCGAAGTGTGAAAACTATTTTTTTTCTATCATTTACTTCACGGCTGCACTGTTTCTGATTTTGATATAGGAACATTGAATGTATAAGTATGACTTAGCATGTTTATTTTGTAAAAATATTTTTTAACAGTGAGAAATTGGTGACCATTATTTACCCCGAAAAGAGATTGACCCATAATTCCCCTGGGTGACCCTATTGACTTTGGAAAAATTAAATATTTTTCGATAGAGAATTAAGGTTGTTTCCACGCTCCAGTTATAAATTAATAAATAATTTATAAATTACGATCAACTATAGAACTCAAATGCATTATTCAATGCCAGTATCTCATTTATAATCCATCCAGAATTTTCAAACAAAAGTTGAAACAAATGAATCTTAACATCAAGTGGAATAGCAAGAGCAATTAATACCAGTCGAGACAAGAAATGTTCAATTCATTAACAATGATAATTAGAAGCAATTTTCAGTTTGTTTAGGAAGTTAAGAGTGGTAATTTATTTTGATTTGTTTGGAGAATTGTAACAAACCATAGACGCATAGCAAATTTTTCGTATACCATGCATTTGTGATAAGGAAAAGCTAGTAGAGTTTGCTCACAAATTAACAGAATAATAAAAAATAATCTGATTTGATTATCATGGTTTCGCTATACTAGTCATGTATAAATGTAACATAGTTTGCTGGTTATGCATTAAATTTGCTTTTTTGCTTATTTGTAAAAAATGTTTTTTTTTTTGAGCAATCACGATTGCTTATTGTTCTCACTTGACTGTTTTGATGTCCTATCATTTTATTTTCCCGCCGCCACCCTCTGCAGCAACACCGTCGACCGGCCGCCTCCTGATGCTGCTCCTATAGCGTCATATAGCGAAAACCGACTCCAGGTTGCATCCATGTCCTACATACACGCGCACACACACACATACACAAACACATACACACAACTACCGACACATTCATGCCTGCACGCAGACACAAGCACATAAGCCTACTCCACACATACACATACCCCCCACCACACACACACATGCATTCATATACACAACTACCCACACAATTATGCCAGCACACAGACACACATGCCTACACACACATACACATACCCCCTACACACAAACACACACACACACACATAAACACACACGCCTACATACACACAATCGTGATTGCGAAAAACATAATTTGAATTCAAGATGTCAAAATTCAAATTAATTTTTTTTTTGAGCAATCAGGATTGCTTATTGCTCTCATTTGACTGTTTTGATGTGCTATCACTTTATTTTCCCACCGCCACCCTCTGCAGCATCACCGTAGACCGAGTCCTCACGATGCTGCTCCTATAGCGAAAGCCGTCTCCAGGTTGCATCCATGTCCTACACACACGCGCATACATACACAACTACACACACACGCACGCACATACATATACACACATACACACATACACTTACACACACACACGCACGCACACACACATACACACAAACACACACATAAACCTACACACACGCACGCACACACATATACACACAAACACCTACATACACATACACATACACACACAAATCCATACAGACGCCTACACATGCTCACAAACACATACAAACAACTACCCACACATTCATGCCAGCACACAGACACAAACACATATGCCTACATACATACCCATACCCCCCACACACACATTCATACACACAGACACAAACACACATGCCTACACACACATACACATACACCCTACACAAACACACATACCCCCACACACACATACCCCCACACACAAATACACACGCCTACATACACACCCGTGATTGCGAAAAACATAATTTGAATTCAAGATGTCAAAATTCAGATTAATTTTTTTTTCTTTTAAATAATGAAGCAATTGTAGCGAAACCAAGCACGCAATCTGCTCTTAACGGGGCGAAAAAGTTGTGCTCATGTAGATATTGCTCTTCATAACAACTATAGAATTAAAATGCTAACAAATAAATAAAATTGTAAAAAAAAATAGTTAGTTGAGAAGTGTGTTTGTTAATTATTAATTAACAAACAAAGTTTGTGTTTTTAAGTTTATTGCTGATGATTATTGTGAATGAAATACAAATTTTTATTCATAGTTTCTATTTTGAAGTTTTGGTTACGCAATATTGTATTTTCAATGATTTTGCATCTTTTACATTTTGACAATTTGACAATAGCGCACTTATCGAATATGTTATTAAAAAGTATGCAAATTTCAAAAGCATATTGAAACAAACTCTATGCTTTGATTAAGCATTATATTTTTATATAAACGTACCTTTGGACGCCTAAAGTACTGGATTTTGAAAAACTTTAAAAATAATATAATTTTAATTATTCCTTTCATATGCAAATCTGCAAAGCATAAAAACCTACGCTGGTGTCTATGTATGCTACATGTAAATTTGCACATTTTCAACAAAACAAATGAACATACTATAGTAATTAATCTTCTATTTTATATTCACTTTTAATGTCCTCATTTTAACTTCTACCATATCAGCAAATATAATTCCTCAATAATGTGAAAACAAATGTTAGAATATATTACGGTGGAAAAACTTGAAACAAAAAAAAAAAAAAAAAAAAAAAATCAGTAATTTTTTTGTTTTGTTTTTAAAGTGAGTTTGACTGAAAGCAGTTTTTTTTCTCTTTTAGTAGTGCTACATGTGAACAATAAAATTGCTGCTTCTAAACAATTTTTACTAATACTTAAGCTAAAAGCGTATTGAGATCTCTGTGATGCACATAATGCCTAGAGTGCTCGGCTGTTTTTTATGAAACTTGGCACAAAATATGTTTATAGCGTAGAGGTGTGCACCTGAAAGCGATTTTTCCGAAATTCGATTTTGTTCCTTTTTATTCCAATTTGAGTTAATTTTTCATATAGATTTGATAATATGAGAGAGAAATATTTCATGCTCATTTGTAAATTTCAGGTCAATCGAAAGCTTGGAATATTTCCCTTAAGATTAAGTTTGTTCGGCGTTTCTGAAAGAAATAGAAGATTTGTAAGAATTGTTTTGAGAAATCGGAATCCAAGGCTTATCTTAAGCAACCCAAAAGATTCTAAGTGATTGAGCTCGAAATAACATTTTAAAATTAAATATAAATATAATTATTTTCACACTGGAAATTATCTTTTGTATGTTACCCATTTGTTATTTTTTTAGTCATTTTAATTGTTTCATTACTTTTATTTTAAAACATTTTTAAGACGTACTATTTTTTGCAATCCAAACATTTTTCCTTTGTTAAAAAGGATTTAAATTGAAATAGTTTAACTGTTAAAAAAAGTCGTCGGGTATTATTTTCTTAGTTTTTATTAAATTATGGTCAGTAAACTATTAAAATATTGCTATTACAGCGTTCCTTCTATAGCGTTTAATTTTAGAAAAATGTCTCGTTTTTCATTTTAACCAAGGAGAGGAATTTTCTTTATTCTTTTAAAATATTTCTGCGGTTCGTGCTCATTTCTGTTAAGCTACGAAATTTCATATTTTTCTTTTCTCTTGCTTTTATACTTTTTTAATAAATAATAATAAAATTACAACCAAATTGAAAGTGCTTTAACCGTTACGAATTTCATTCACTAGAACTAATTTTGATTTAAAATATTTCCATTTCTTTCAGATTAAAAAAAAAAGCATTTTCAGTCTTAGATAATTCCAGTAAGATATTTTTTATTTTTCTTTTGTATAGGACTTATTTAGTTTACGGCTTGGTTTTTGATTTAGTTTTAATTGAATGTAGTTATGTCAAATTTGTGTGTGTTACATTTACTTCTGACCAAACTGTTCTAGCGAATTTAATTCAGTAAACAATACAAACGTTTTTGAAGTTCGTAAATCATTAAGTTTTACTAATTTTGACCCGATGAAGGTAAAAATTAACATTCGTATCAAAATCACGAAAGTAAAGGGACGGAAGTTACTTCATAAGTGGGAGAGCATTTCATGGTAACTTAGAGAAATATTGAGAAATTTGATGCCGAAAATGATGCGCCAAATTCAGTAGGGTCCGTCGGGGTAATTCGGGTAGTCGGGGTAATTTGGGTATAAGTTATATTTTATTGAATAAAATGAAAACTATTAATTTGATACATCTACAAAAATTATCAATTATAAATATCATCCTAACCTATGAATGTATGCCAAAAAAATGTTGTCAATATTCTTTTTGAAATTGATAAAAAATAAAATTTTTGGTGATGTCGGTGTAATGCAAACAAACTACTTCCAAATAGTGCTTCTAATTAAACCTGTTTTTTAAGTTTAAGTATGTAGACATTACATATGTTTACTTTAATTTGACATTGAATTGAAACATTTAACATAATTATTTTTCATGTAATTAATGATTTCAAAATATGGGGTAATTTGGGTATACATTACATTTTACCAATCAGAAGGACAAATAATAATATTTTTAGAACTTCAAACATAGGCATGTATGTGCATCCTCTTTATCCAAGGTAATATATGCTAAAAATAAATCGGAAGGTTGTTTAAATTTGCTTAAATGTTCTTTATTAAAACACTACTTCCTGTCCATTAACGGTTTGTCATATTGCGCTATTTTCAGTCTAAAATCCATCTTAGTAAATTAAAAAAATTAGTATTCATACTATCCCATTATTTCTATTGTACCTACATTCAACCTAAGTTTGAAAATATTGAGTACGATTGTTATTAAAACCAAGCTTTGCTTTTTAACCATCACTATACCCAAATTCCTCCCATCCACGGAGTAATTTGGGTATAGTGAAACTTATGTTTGCCATTTATATGCAAATGGGTCTATTAACATGTAATTTGTAGAAAACTATTCTGAAAAGTCATAATGTTAAGCTTAAACACGAAAAAGAAAAAAATAAGTATATACAAATTTATTACAGGACTGGGAAGTTCAAAGTAGGCCATTTTTATACCCAAATTACCCCAACAGACCCTAACTAGTATATAACGTACATCAGCACATGCAACCATGTTTCAGATTTCTTTGGCATTGCTTTTCTCAAAAAATACAGTTGTTGTCGTAATAGCGACTAATCAACAGGTAGTCAGTCGTATTACTAAGTTTTAAATCTGCCAAAAATATAACGATATTTTGAAAAAAAATACTTCTCACTTAGTAAGTGTTAACTAAAAATATGCAAGCGAACCAAAAAAAACCTCTTAATTTTCTACTACGGGCAAAGCCATGCTGGTACCGTTAGTAAAAAAAAATTAATAAAAGTCATGCTATCAAACTTTACATTTTGAATCATTTTGAAAAAAAAGATAATTTTTTTCCAAAGATATGAGTTTTTTTTTTCTTTTTTTGCTTTGCAATTTCCTACTCTTTCCTTATTAAATTTGTAAAAAGAAATATGTCAAAATGTTAATGAAATTACGGATGAGAAAAAAATAAAATACATATAAGACGAACAAGGTATTGTCGAGTTTTAAGAATCTTAAGAATTTAAGTAAACGGCGTAAAATATAATACAAATATAAGAGGAAAAAATGTATGCAGTAGTATTTTGCAGAAGATAAAATGTAAACAGTATGAAAGACAGTGAAAGTATAATAAATTGCGAACCTTTCTATCTTAACAGAACGAATATATTTCTAAGAATTCATTCTCTGGAAAATGTTCAAATACAACTCGTTTAGATGATTTTTTTTTAATGTCTTAGCGAAAAATGTTTGAGAGAAAAATATGTAATACTTTTACACAATTCAAGATATATAAGAACATTGAGTTTTATTTTACGTGAAAAAAAGATTTAATTCATGCATTACCTCTACTAATATTAGATACAAATAACTACGTGTTCTTTCTTTTTCTATTCAAATAAATGTTTCTACTTCTTAATAACAAACTCGGAAATAAGTACCTTTGGAAGCTTTTTTATTTATTTCAACGTTATGTTTTACATACAGAGATGTGTGCCATTTCTCTTCGAGTAAAATTCAAATTAAAAAAAATAATAAAAAAAAGTTTTTATCTGAACAAAGCAAATAGGTATTGTTTCTTAAGTTAATTTATTTTCTGCCTACTGAAACGTTACTTAAACGTTTGCAGTACAAGTTGATTGCTAAACTATTCATCAAACATTTTTAAACAGTCGTTTTACATTTCTAATTTATTTATTTATTTATTTTTAATTTTGCACTTTTTCCCGCCCTTTTGCGTTATTTCTTTCAAATGCTAATTAAAAAGTATAATAAGTAGATTTTATTTTATTGCCAAGTATCTTTGTGAAAAAAAAGGCTTTTGGACTTCTTTTGATATTCATGTTGATTTAGCTAAACCTATTTAAGAAGTAATTTCCAAGTTTTCGTTAAGATAGCCATTTCTTCAAGGGTGCTTGACTGCCTGAGATTAGTATATTCTGAAGAACTTTGGTTCACATTGAAATAATAGTTAATTTAAAATATCATTTCAGCTTCTATGTCAATATTAAATAGCTATTGTCTTCATTTCAAGTGTCTTGTTAAGGACTGTTTGCAGTCTTTAGCAAATCTTTTTGTTTCAAGTAACTCAGCTTATGCATAAAGTGAATTGCCTCATACGGATCCTTTATTGTCATTTTATGGTGCAAATTTGTTTTTTGTAATAAAATCTACGTCACATGCAACGGTTTAAAATAAAAAAAAATGAAAAATCAAGAACCATGAAAGAGCTAATATGTTCCATTTAATATAATTCAGTTATTTTAATACTTTTACGCATTTTTGAAGATAAATTTTTCATGGGAGGGCTGAAATTCTGATCCGCAAACTTTTGTGGGACGGAAATGACGTAGTTTTTTATTAACTGTTGCCAAAAGCAATGAAAATTAATTCAAATTATAAAGGCAAGATCTTCAACTTTTTAATTGTTGCCAAAAAACAATGAAAAATAATGGTAATTAAGGAGTTGGCTTTCCTAACTCACTTAAAAAATTAATTTCAAGAGGACGTAAGCACAGGGCCTGATTACTGAATATGCCAACTAGGCCCTGGCCAAGGGCCCCGATATTTAGGGGCCCCCAAATGGCTGAAATTACTTTACTCTATGGCTAAAATTGTTTCAGCCAACGGCTAAAGTTGTAAAGTTTGAATACAGGGGGCCATAAAAAAGTGTTTGACCTAGGGCCCCTCGATATCTAAATCGGGCCCTGCGTAAGCAAGTATATATTTGTGTATTTCAGGCATTTTAAACTCTTAAAGTAATGCAGGTTTTCATTTATTTTTTTAAATTTATTTACTTTGTTTAATTCAAGTCACGTCATCAGTTTAAAAGCGCAATCCCTATTGCTTAAATTCAGCCTTATAATTAGTTTGTTAACTTTTATTTACAAAATTAACTTTATAATTACGTTTTTCTTCATTGTCTGTGGCAACAGTTAAGAAGCGGATTTTGAGTATTGCTTAACTTTCTTGTTGTTTATAATATATTTTCTTCACTAATTTATAGCATGTGTTATGAATATGCCTATTTCAGGCACAGAAACATTAAGAGTGATGTGAGAGAAAACATGCTGGTAATGTGACAGTTCATAATGCAAAAAAAAAAAAAAAAAAAAAAAAAAGAAAAAAGAAAGAAAAGAAAAAAAGAAAAAAGAAAGATAAAGGTGTCACTTTTATCGTGTGCCTTTAAACACATTTTTTTGTATTTAATGTACCGCATTTTTAAAAAATATCTGTAGTCAAACAACGATTTTAGCATGTCTACATTTTAATCACTTTACCTTACACTACACACTACGTAAATGTAAGCATGCCTACGCATAAAGATGTACTGTACATGCCACATTTAAAAAAATGCGCGGCTTTATTAATATTTTTTTAAGATCTAAATACTATTCAATAATGGAAACATTTAATTACTTCTTATCATACAACCGCATAAGGTTAAATAACATGCAACACAGAAAAATAGCATTAAATTTCAATGTACGTGTTTTGTATTTAAAACATACATTTCCATAGTACGAGAAAATAAAGGCAGTTCTCAAATATATCTAGAACCAAAGCCTAGATATCAAAGAATATTGATTTCCCTGCTGTTGAATTGTCAGCTGCCACTTTCTAAATAAATAAATAAATGCAGTAATAAGCTAACGTCTTAAGGATTGATTTAGGTGTGAATTGCACAGGAACAACAATATTTTCCACGGCATACACCACATTTCCATTACATCCCATATTTACGGCGTAGAACCGTACTTTTATACCTTTTTCTTCATAAATTTTACTCATTCCTCATTATTTTGTACTCTGATTAAAGTATTTCAAGAAACATGATGCACATATGCCATTGCAAATTTTAAAATTATAGACAGCAAAACAGTACTTATTTTCAATTATTAACTCCATTACGCATCCATGTTTTTTTTTTTTTTTAATACGTGTTTTACTTTTAAATATTTTTTTTAATTATATTTAACACTTCTTGTATAGCACAAAAAATCAGGTTAAATGAATGAATTTGTTAATATATTAATTCAGTATTACAAAAAAAAATCAATAAGGAACCTTGGAGCGGTTTTCATATTTTAATTTTTAACATCAATTATTTGAATCAAATTTTAAGCCTAAAAGTCACATTAAAATACCCCACCATACTTATATGTAATATATATTTTTTAAAATTCAGACAGTTTGAAAATAAAATATTGCCAGCCATTTAAAGTAAAAGTTCCAAGCTGTCCCAAGGTACAACATCCTATTGTACCTTGAGACACGTCCTGTTGTACTATCAGAAAATCTTCATGATTCAGGAAACAGCCATATACTTGAACCAATTTTGCACCGGAACAAAAAAAATCATGGTAGTGAATTAAATCATGAATAATTAATAATAAATTATTAGTTATTATCTAATATTAAATGTGTTTAAAAGACTACATAAGATTAGAACATTGTTTCATTTTCCTGAACATATCTTAATTATTAAGAATCATGCATATGTTGTACTCTGGAACGCGTCTTAAGGTACAAAATGTTTAGCTGTCCCAAGGTACAATTACTACGTGCTTTAAGAAAAACCAAAATGATGGTCAATCTAGGTGTACTATCATAATTTTCTCATAAGCAAAATATAGTACTTCTCTTTTATAACAAAATAAAATTCAGTTGATTAAATTTACAAGTACAAAGACAGAAAATGAAATTTAAAAAAAAAAAGAATATTTTTTTTCTCTCACAAAATCGTCACTTTTACTCATTTGATGCTGATTTTTACTATAACACCATATAATCGTAAAGGCGACTATTAGAGGCAACAAAAACATGGCTGCTAAATATAGATTCATAGAAATTAGCAGTGTCCCAAGGCACAAAACTATCTTCTAATGTCGTTGATGACCAATACTGCTTGCTAAAGGTTTGAAAATCAGGATTAAAATATGCAATTCTATATTATTTACATTTATCACAATCTATGTCGCCATGTAATTTAATTTTCATATTTTTCAGTGATGCTACTGTTTTATTTTATGTATTTTTTTTTTTTTTTTTTTTTGTAGTGTCTAAAATATTGAGATTGTAATATTTGGATGAACCTAGAGCAGTGAATAACTTGCACTCGAACAGTGGATCCTGCATGTTTTTTTCCTTTAAAATGAATCATTAAAGATTGCGACAATATTCATATAAAACTTTCCTCTTAATTTAGCTAGTTTCATTAGTAAGTTATAGTACCTAAACTAGGGCCAAAGCATAAATGCATGCAATATACCGACAACACGGTTATCCAATCCAAAGCATTGAGAAGATATAAAATGGAGGAAGTAAAGACTTTCTAACGTGAACCAAAGACCCCAAGTCAAGTGATAGATTTTAAAACAAATCATTGGAAGAAATCAGGTTTCTTTCGCTAGTTTCACGCTAAACTTGTCAATCATTCGTGGTTGTTAAGTCACGTGACTTGTAGTCGTAGCCTCAGCGTTTGCTAAGCCAATGATTAGACTTGCTTCTCCCATTTATACTCCTGCTCTAAGATCCAGCGACTGCAGTATTATCCGTGCTTGGACTCATCAGTGTACGAGTTGAACCTCACCATGTCTACGGACTTTCGCTGGTGAGTTAAATTAAAATTATGTATTAGTTTGTTGGTCCTCTCAGCTTCAATGGGACATTTATATCTAGGTAGGTTATCCCCTATTCCAAACTGATGAGTCCAAACAAGGACGGAACTGCAGTTTCTGGTGGGAATACATAGGCTGTCGGTATATATATATTGCATGTAATCTCATAATGTTACCAAACTGCGCTTTTTAAAATCACTTGAAAAAAAATAGAAATGTTATTTTAAATATTTTTCAGCAGTTGACCAATAACTTGTTATCTCGGGTTTAGTTGGCAGTCATATTTGAAAATCCATAATAAAGAAGTATTTATGTTATTTACATCTAGAGTTTGTAACTTGGAAACGACCATAACATTAATAAGCTTCTTATATGATTTGCAAATACTGGTTAACGAAATAAAATAATTACTATATATTTTATTTTTGAACTTCAACGGTATAACTTAATATGCAAGAAAAAATATAGTTGTAAGCTGCTTTGTTTAAGTTTTAAAGATTTTTTTTTATCATTTACATTGTGCAAAAGACGGAATTTCAAATATTTATAAACACTATATGTCTTGACTCCTGTAAAACTATTTAGCGATAATCTATGAGAATGAAAACTCAGTTTAAATGAGTCGAACAAGAGTAATAAAAAAAGAACAACATTAAAAAAAGTTACAAATCAGAATCAGCAAAACTCCACTAAAGTAAATGCTTGTTACATAAACAAAAATGTACCACAATTAACTAAAATTTTACTCCATCAAGTTGTCAGCTAATTTCCTTTTTATCAGTATCATCCAAAGTTAAAATGACAGTATTATTTCTGTTCATAAAATCATATCAGTATCCACTTTCGGTTCATTAATCAATATACTTCTGCAAATGATAATTAATTGGCTTAGTAAAAAGTATATTGACGCATTATGTCAGTACCATGTACACTTCAATAAAGTATTCCAGAGTGTGAATAACATAGTAGTTAATTTAAATTTATAAAGCTATATGTGGAGAAAAAAGCTGCATTCGGTTAATTTTGAAGTTCATGATATTTGGTACATATGTATGTTTTGTATAACTTTCCTTATCAAGACCTTGTCTTGCAAGTTAACAAAATGTGCCCAAATATACTTCTGTACTTCAACCACGAAGCTTAAATGTATGCAGAAAATGCTTGAGTATCAATTGATGCTAAATTCAATTATTTCTGTTGTATAAATACATATTGTTATATGAATACAAATAAATATGAATTGTTGTATAAATACATACATGAGTTTTGTAAGTTATTTAAATAAAACGTAAAGAAACTTTTAAAACAACCTGGTGATATAAAATTTAAAAAAAAAAAAAAGCTGATAAAGAAAATAGGGTAAATAAAACAAATGGAAAGTATCTGAATTCCATGTTTTATATAGATCCAAAACAATGTATAGCTTAAAGAATAAAATGTAATAATTTACAAACACACTTAGAAAACTGGATTTATTTCTGTTAACACCAAAAACAGAGTGAGTAAGACATATTTGCAGATAAGATATTTGCAGGTATAGTTTTTTTGCGCCAAACGAGACAAAATGACATAATCTGAATTGTTATACCTCAATTTGTTCGAAATCTCATAACCATATACTTTAGTATATTAACATTCCGTAAAACGTAAAAATTAAAGCAAAATAAAGTAATGTTGAAGTGTAATAATTATCTCTAAAAACGAACAGTTTTGTGAAAGTCTAATATGAGTTAAGTCAGAAGTTTCCAACCTTTTCCCCTATGCGAACCCTTTCCAAACTTCGAAGGAATTTGGCAACCCCTTTGGGTACTAAGTAATAAATAACAAATAAAAGAAAGGGAAAAAAAAAAAACGCGCTCACACACACACACACACACATAGACAATAAAATTTGGGATTTTTTTTTTCGTTTGATGATGTCTCCATAGTTATAGGAAACAAGAGCGAAAACATAATTACAAAATAAATAATTACAAATATTGCTACGAACTAAAATGATTGCTTAAAAATGAATGCAAAACAAATTCACCAAAAAATTAACACTGATTGTTCTGCGTTGAACTTTAATCAAATTTAAAAAAAAAATGAAAATGGGATATTGTTGGAACAAAGAGGATAAAGAGAGAGTTTGGCTGAAATTTTTCTGATTCAAGGGTACTTCTATTATCACTAAATCAGAAGTCAAATAAAGAATGATCTTTAAATTACCTTTCAGAAAACTGTCTCAGATTACGAGAATAAACTTTTTTTTTCTTGCAGTAAAATGAGAAAGATCACTAGGTTTGAGTCTTCTTGAAAATGACTACTAGCCTATCTGTTTCCGAGACATATTGCGTGCATTCATAGTTTGATTGCTGAAGAATTTTCTTGTAATTATGCTATAAGCGCGGAGTAAAATGCGTATATCGAGAAATAATAGAAGCGTCTGTGCTCAAAACACGCATTTACTCTAATTTTTACACAAAAGGTAATTTAAAAAAAAAAACAATTTTATTTATTGCTCACTTACCACAAAGGACATTTTCTTCACAAATTTCATAAATTCCTTATTTACATAGAGCACAAATTAAGTGTAATGGTTAAATTCTGCTGATTTTTTTTTTTTTACTGCTTAAACTTCGCACTGCAAAACTTTCACCCACGAAAACTTTTTATAGTAATTAATTTTTGATATGGTATTTTTGGGTTCTTAGCTATTCTTTCCCTTTTTTTGACAATGAAGCTCAAAATATATTGTAGAATATGTAGTGTGAAAGTTATAGGAACAAACAACAGCGTAAACTAACTTCTATGCATTTTTGACTTAACACAAGAGCAGAGCAAAAGCTCTTCCTCACACTCAAATTAATGGTAAAGAAACTAAACATCAACATATTTTAGACGCTTGCATATACTCTTTACTAGAATACATGATGTGCAACCGCTTAGTATTGGAACCTATTCTTTTAAAGGAGTCACCCAGTTTAAATACTTGGGTACGCTTATTACCAGTAAGAATGAGTTTAAAGTTGAAATTGGAAATCGAATTTTGATGGCAAATAGATGCTACTTTGGCTTAAAGAGCCAATTAAAATCTAAGCTCCTTTCCATTAATACAAAATTAAACCTATACAAAACCCTCATAAGACCGATCATTTTATACGGTAGTGAGACATGGGCAATTAATAAAACAGAGGAAAACAGACTTCTCATTTTTGAAAGAAAGATCCTTCGGTCAATTTTTGGAGCAGTAAAGGAAAATGATGCTTGGAGAAGTTTATATAACTTTGAAGTATACCATAAATACAGACAACCTGCACCAGGCTGTTTTGATGATGATGAAGAAGAAGAAGCATATGCTCTTTGTAATGTTTTCATCAAGTTAAATCAATCTTTCCGATCAAAAGCTTCTGAGGAAACGAACGTTTTTAAATGTTTTTATCTGAAGCCATTGTATTCATAAGTAGAGCTTTTTTAGCATAGCTTCAGGACTTTCATTCTTAATGGAAGAGCTAAAACCGGCACTTTTCAATGACAGATTAAATTAATTAAATGTAAAACATGATAGGAAGTACGCAAATATTTTATTGATAAGAATATCGGATGTGCGAGAGACAAGTAAATAAAAAAGGTGCGAAATTTGTTTGAACATAAGACTTCATCAGAAACAGACATGTTAAAACTCCGCCATTACAATATTTTTTTCGCGAACCACCGGTTGGGAACCTGTATGACTTAACTCATACCAATTCATATATTTTAATGCCTAAATTTGCAATTTTGAAATTAACAAAATTAATAAATAAGTGAAAGTGAAAGTTACGTCTCAACCATGAGTAAAGCAGTGAAGTGCATGTGATGTTTCTCTTCATTAGTGAAAAAGAGATAGGCTAAATATATGCAAAAGATGCTGTGTAGAAGTGAAATTATGTGTATTGACAATCATACATATATTGAAAAAAATACATGTTCACGTATATATCATCTTTTATACTTATGTAATATTTCCTTCCCTTTTAACGGCATGGCATTGATGAACGAAGACGTATCCTGTGCGTTTAATAGTATATTAAGAGCACAACTAAAATTCCCCACAAAGAAAACAACTAAATAAAAAGTTGTCAACACATTACTATACGGTAAAAATCTTAAATAAGCTCGACATAACTATGTATGCAGATTTTTAGGTATTTAACATGTTTCAGTTATTTTCACATTCAAGTCAAAAAAAAAGTAATATTAAGTTAATTTTCTGAGCTATGTTTAATGCAAAATTTTGGAGTAGCTATAATTCTATAGCAATGGTGCCTAACCTATTTATCGGATGACCGCTCTTCATATTAAGAAGGACTTCTAGAGCCAGAACACATATACAACTAAATCGATGTTTGTTTTGTCTAGATAGCATGGGAAAACACGGAAAATGAAGGAAAATTGCAAACCGGGAACTGTTATAACTACCACATGGAAATTGCACCAAATGAATCTTTTAAAAACAAATTCCTGACGAAGGTAAACACACCGGTGTTTCAGAGTACTTCAGTAGTGGCGACTTCAAGGTTTATAATTGAAAAAAAAAAAAGGATTCCAGGTTTCCCAATGGATTTCAGCGTGCAGAAGGTAACACCTCCTAAATGTTTGATGAATTTTTGAATCCATTGGGAAACATGAAATCGTACATTTTTTCACATGCAAACCTAGAAGAGACTACTAAATTACTGGCCACAACCAGTGTGTTTAACTGAGGTGACTCCAAGTTTGCAATAATTATACTTAAGACGAAAATAAGGTGATAAGTTGCTTTGGAAATTAATATAACTTAGTTTTTTAGTTGTAACTTTAAACGAAGCACCGGGCGACTCGAATCAGTTTAAATGACCGCGTATTGCTCGTAAGCCGTAGGTTAGGCACCAATTTTCTATAAAATGTGTTATACCGTTTTACAAAATACTTGACTGAGAATTACCATTTGAGGTCAGCGACTTAGCTCTTGAGGTCGTGGGTGCAACACTACGCAAAGTCTCGGTATGAGTTACTTGCAGAGTACTAGTAAAACTTTGGTTTTTAGAACGACGAAATCCACAAAACATGTGAAGAAACATTTTCTTGAACTTTTGGCCGAATATGCAATAAATAACGAAGTTTATAGAAGAGTTGAATGTGACTAGTAGGTTGGACACTCGCACAAGTGCTGGAATCACGATGTCAAAACACTCCAGGATGTTGATCAGCAAAGCGAGGATATTGCACACGAAGAAGATAGCGACAACACAAATAAGCATCATAGCGAGACCTATTTCCTTTTCTTCCCGTCTAGTAAGTCTCTGTCTGTCTTTATTGGCATGTTGTACAGCTTTCCATATGAATATATTTAGCACAGCTAATGTCAGAAATGGTATAAAGTACATCACAAATAGGTACAACCATATATAATACACTTTATAATAGAGCTTATTCATACGAAACTCACTCGGCCTTGCCACGTAACCGCTGGTATTCGTATATGGGTCAAGCACTTCGCGCACATCTATTTCCCAAAAGCGTGGAATGTTGTAACAGACAGCAAAAACTACGATTAGGATGTTGAAAACTCTGGCTCTTCTGTACGTGCACAAGAAGCGGGCTTTGAGTGGATGACACACAGCAACGTATCTTTCCACTGTTACACCAACGGTTGTCCAGACTGAACCGGTTTGAGCGATGAGACCTATCGGGTAAGCAACCATCACGACGAATGGAAATATTTCGAACGTATACCGGTAGAGTATGAACATTTTGTAACCGAGTTTGTGCAACCCCAGCATAGTTACTGATGAGATTAACACGATGGTGTCAAAGAAGGCGAGTCCTTGGAGACCGCAGTTAACTGAAGCTCTCATTTCAGGTTTTGACAGGATAATGAGGGATATAATGTTTCCTAAAATACCCATAACGCCAAGAACAGTCAACACCACGCCTTCTGTAATGAACTCAAACATGGTAATATCAGGAAATACCATTGTGACATTATCTTGGCTGTATGTATCGTTATCTTCCATATTGTTGAGTGTAATTAAGGTAAGTTTAAAAACAAACTTTGATTTAAACTTAAGACAGTAACTAGATAACTTTCTAGTTTTTCAAAGTCATTTTTTATGATTACAGTTAAAGTGCCGTGATTTACTATTTGAGTTAGTACCAGTATGCTTGAAGAAATAACACTTTCACAAAAACTTCTGTTATTTCAAATCTTGATTTTCTTAAGATGACAAGTGCGCTCGAATAACCATAATGAATAGAGATATATTTTAATAGTTTGTAATAGAACTGTAGATTATTTTATAATACATGTTCTTTAACAATTTACGTAACAAGCACTAAAAGAATTCATTTGGGAAATATTCAAGTGCGTACTTCATCTTTAAAATTAATTTATCTCAAGCATTTCTCTTGAGAACACTTAAGCTGGGATTCCCGCTTTAATTGTAATAGTCCACACAACAGATGGTCCATGTGCACAAAGGTATTAAACTCACTGTTGAAAATGCCAGGAATTTTCCCACAAGAGATATCGCTTCTTCATTTTTCTAAAGCTTTCTACTGTCATGGTTAATTGAAATTTTTACTTTAAAACAAAACTGAAAATCACCGAAAGTTACGTAATAGAAATACCTGCAAACATTTGGATTGTTTATTAGGGTGCGTCTTATTTTTAAAGGTGTTATTTTTTCATGAGGCACCCTCTCATTTTGTTCCTTTGGATGAAAAAAAAATTCTCATATATGAAAAATAAAAATTGAATAATATTTAGAGGGTGCTACCACTGCTGCAAAATTTGTCAACTCCCTCTCTTTTTCTTTTTTTAAAATTTATTTATTTAGTTTGGATAATAAGTAGCAATCAGTGAAAAGTTTGTTTTGTCACATGGAAGTAACAAAGAGAAAAATTAAAATATTGCTGAATGTAAAAGACCGAAAGTGTAAACCTGTGATATGAATGGCATTACTGAACTTTTAAATGATTTTTTGACATTATTACATAAAATGACAACCATGAAATGCTTATTATTTTCTGGTATATATAAGAAATATATATTTGTGTTATGTTAAACCCAACCAACTTAATTTCATGTTGATTAAAAATATGTCAAGAGTTGATTTTTACACCATTTGTTTTTCACAATGAATGTAATTTTAATCACTGGTAGCACCCCCTAAATTATGTTCAAATTCTATGAAACTTTTATGTGTGTATTTTTTCATCAAAATGAAGCAATTAAAGGGGTGCCCCATAAGAAATTCAAAACTTTTTTAAAAAGTGCATTATAAGACACACCCTATTGTTTATTTAAAATACAAAAATGCTATGAAAAAATGTCTAATTCAGAAAATAAAATTAATTATAAATTATGTATGTTTGTTTCCTCACGCTACTAAATAAAAAAATATTTGTTCATTAGTCATGCAATGGTATTTTTTTATTTATTTTTTTTAGATATTTATTTCTGTGTTTAAACAATGTAAATAAGTAACATTCTTAAGATTTATTTACACCTCAGTCAAAGTTTGCTATACCGTTGTCAAGACAAATATTTGAACGGGTTTAATACACAATTTAGAGCTCAATATAATTTTAAAGCATTGAATTAAAATACATTAATGTGTATATTAGTTTTGATTAGGGTATTTTAGACTTTAGTGTATATTAGTAATAGGTTTTGTTTTAAGAAACACAGGTTTTGCTTCATTTTGTAACGCAGGGAGAAATATCAGCCGATTTACCATTGATATCAAATATAAGTTGTAGAAAAAAAAAAAAACTTCAAATGATTTTACTTTATGAAAATAAATAAATTAAATCCTTCCAGTTTAATATTATTGGAATACATAAATTTAAAACCCAACATTACTCACTGATTTGTTTTCCACTTAATTTATTCACGCACATATTTTAGCGAATCCAAATCGCACCTCTCTTTGAACTAATAAAGTTTCATTTTCCACCAATATTTATATTCATATCTGTAAGATAACAATTGTTTTTGTGATTGTTAATATTTCTCCGAGTGGTCGAAGCAACTGTTGCCGAAACAAAAAGTTTGCCGGGTTGTCTCGTTCATGTTAGGGGTGAGCAGCTGGTGTAAACAGATCTCGAAAATCGTCTGGCCGCGAAATGGAGGAGGCGCAGAAAGAGTGAGAAAATCGAACAAAGTAGGTGGCGTGCCGATCGTTAAACTTTTACGGTTGGGAAGAGAGCGCCTTGACTTTCGTGAGCAGGATAAGTTGGGAAAAGGGAAGAAAAATGTGGAGAAAGACCAAGGATATATAAATAAGTCTGATAAAAGGGACTTTAAATCATTTAAGCCTATCCTGTCAAAACAAATACCGATCATTGATATTCTATAGAAAAAGATCGGGAAATCAAAGCGCCAGCTTAAGTTTGAATTATTTCTGAGATTAGATTTGAGAAAGAGGAGATGAATATAAAGATAAAAGAAATAAATTTATTTCTATATTATCTGTTAAAGTTTTTATCACTTCTCTTCACAAACAATATGTTAAAGCTAATTAATTGGGTAAAAAATTTACTAGTTATTTTAAAAGGGTAAGAAACCATAACTCTTTTAACATGTTTTTGTGAATTAAGGTGTGTACGGATATTTAAAAAAAAAAAAAAAAAAAAAAAAAAAACATTTTTTTCAAATCATATTTTATACTCGTTCAAGGCTAGTTCTTTTCTCCCAAATGGCTATATATTTAGACAAAAGTAAAATTTAAATAGATAAATAAAAAACATTTAAAAAAGTTACCATACTTCAAAAACAAAAACCGGATCAATTGTAGATTTGTAAATAAGTAACTAAAAGGAACTGAAAGAAAAAAAAAAACTTTACTATTAAAACAGGAAATATATATTTCTGTAGGTATTTATGTTCCGTACACAAATCTGCCTTTTACTTCGGACAGCGCACAATTTGGGCAATATGCTAGTTTTTCTCTCGGGAACGGTAGTAGGGTTTTTTCACTTTTTAAAGAGGTACCGAAATGATCTACTTTTAATATTAAGGTAGGCGAACACCCTAAGTATTTTTTTCCTCAATATTCATTACATCTTTCTGAAACTTTATACGATTAATGAGCATGGCATAAATAACACATTTGAACTGCTTATTTGTTGAAAAAGATTTTTTCGATTTTTTTATTTTTAATGCCATTTTTTAGCAAAAACCCACCATTTCCTCAACACTTCCAGTGCCTTCATTTTTTCATAATTTTATAATTTTTTGTGTTTATCTCTTTGTGAGATACCAGAGAGTGGTATGACCCTCCAATTTGAAAATAATTAACTACAACCAGGTTTTATGGGGCAAATGTTTGAAAATTTCCCCCGAAAAACGTGCTTTCAGCTCCCAAAGTTTAATTGATTATTATTTCAAAACCACATATTGCATGTACATTAACTTTTCGAGGTTAATATCCCAGTAATTTAATCAATTACCATTTTTGCAAAGTTTCAAATAACGTTTAACACTGAAATCAAAATAAAAGTGAACAACATTGTTACAAAAATTAAATGCGCTGCTATTTATTTTTAGGAAAAAAAAAAAGCCTGACGTTTCAGTGGCTGGCAGAATGTTCAGCAATAGTATTAAAATATTTAAATTAGCTTGTTTAAATAGAGTACAAACGTGTTAGCGTACCGTAGTTAGAAATTTACTCCTCTAAACATGATCTGAAGCGCAAAAAATATTGTTAAAAATCATTTGACAAAAAATATCACAACTCCAAAACATGCTCTTTTGAGATTGTTTACTGGCGTGTTAACATTATAAAAAAACTCCTTCTAGGACGAGAAAATCATTTTAGATTCTAAAGCCTAAAATACACAGGATGTTTAGCTAAGATTTTGCCTCAATAGTAATCCTTTAGGCAGTTTCTGTTAAGAGGCTTACGTTGGCAGTAATTGAACCTTGCTAAAACGCTTAGACTAAGGATAGGATTAGAAAAACAGCACGATAATCACTGAATGGTTACGGGTCTAAATAAAAAGATGATTACGGAAACTGTACCATTGTGATCACTACACACACACACACAAATAACTGCACTAACATACATGTACACGGTCTACAGTCAGCAATTGAAACTAAAAAAAAATATTATAAACATTAAATATTTCATTGATTCTATTCAAAATTACAATTAAAAAATATTTTACTTTTTGGACAATATTGCATTATAATTGACCAATAACAAATTATGTAACTTGATTCTAACTCTTTTTAAGTTGACACTGAATTTCGAACCCTCCCCCACCCCCGAAATAAGCACTTTAAAACAAATTCAGATCCAGAAAGGGAAGGACACTTTTATAGCTTCATTACATTATTATTTCCATGCTTCAGTAACATTTAAATTAATTTTTTAAGGCCTTTTTATTTAATTATTTAAATGTCCCTTTTGTTTCAAGAATCTCATTTTATACGTAAGTTCGTTTACATAGATGGAAAAAAATATTCAAAAAAAAAAAATGGCTAAAATAGAGAATAAAATGTGACAGTTAATTCGGTACTGTGCGGATTTTAAAACAAAAAATTTATTCATGACTACATTCGATTATAAATAAGGATTACTTCATAATTTCTGAAAACAAAACTTTTTAAACAAAAATTATCATGGAATTCGTAATGAGAAACGCAAAAAAAGTATTTTAATACGAGAAACAGCGCGATATTTATGTATTCAAGCAGCAAAGTCTGCAAAAAAAAAAAAAAAAAGTTTTGCAGTTTCGAAAAATATCCGAAAGTTAACGTAAATTGCAATACCTAGTTTAAATAATTTAAGTAGATAATAGACAAAACAAAAATAAACATTAAACTACTGGTATCTTTTCTCATATGCATATATAATTTACCTGAATATTTAATGATTATCTAGCATTAAGTTATCTTTGTTAATCAAAAAGAAAACTGTTTATCTCGAATTACTTATAAACAAATGTGCAAATAATAAATAAAGATAAAACTATCTGGTTATTAATGAAACAGGTATACATTGTAACATTTTATAATTAAGAAAAAATTACAACTTAGCAGTATTTTTTTTTTTTTTTAGTATTTTTTTTATAGTAAAAGTATTTTACTTACTTCCAATAGTTGGATGTTTTTTAGAATGGCTATTGTTAAAAACTATGTTTGAAAAAATGCTTTCCGTTTATAAGAATATTGTACTTGTATATACAGCTTAGTTCATGTTTTTTATTAATAATATTGAGTAATTAAATAGACAAATGAAATTTTTGAGCAAACAGACAAATAAAATTGGAAGAGAAGCAGTTTTTAGATCCCTGCAAAAACACTGCCAGTTTTGTGATACATTTATATTGTTCTGAATCTTAACTTTATGAAATTTTTAGAGAAAGTACTATAATCGTAATAGTAAACTGGATGGATACATTAATTGAATTTCTTTAGTACACAGGTTTTGGTAATCAAGAAAACCTGAACACATAATGTTACTAATTTGGTTGATTAAATGATGAGGTATAATATATAAAAAAAATTTTTAAAAATCAAAACAGTGCTCATTTAAAACATGACACGATTAATTTGCTTATTTAATTCAACTTTGTAATTATTCTTTAATTCAATTTATTATTTTATTCAACATAAAAATTTGATTGTAATTACAATTATCATTTTTTGCCTACACTTAGAGTATGTTATTATTCTCAGTGTATTAAATAGAAATAGATATGATTTGAGTCATGCAGGTACATTGGAATGATTATGTCTTTAAATAGCTTTAGAAAAGTGTGTTAAGATTCTGTGTTTTGGTATTTTAAATAGCAGTGCATGTTTATGGATGAAAAGTAATTAGTATCTAAACTGTTTTAAATACGTTTGATGAAGTATTTTCAAATGATCCAACTGTCTGCTAAAAAATCACAAACTCACACAAACGCACCAACCTTGGAAGTATTACAACTTTATAACCTTCTTGGATGTAAAGTCTGTTTGGAGAAAAGACGTGGGTAAGTTTCAGTTGAAAATTACCACGATTCGAAGTAAACAGATATTAAGAAGCTCGCAAAATGCAGCCACAATTTTTAAAAGTTGATGGAAACATGTAAGGGTCAATGTTATTATTTCATAAAACAACGTCCAGCATAAGCGATGCAAATGAAAGTAATGTTTATTTGTAATTTCTCTGTACGCAAAATGACAGCAGTATTTTTTGTAGGACATTGCTTAAAATTATATTTGTGGTAAAACACTGACAGCGTTAAAGAACATACAAGAAGAGTTGATAAATTCGAAATTTGGTTTTAAAAAAATCTCATCTCGCTGAATCTCATAAAATACAAAATAGTGATTTCTCCTATTACGAATTTCTTGGACGAATTTCTCAAAACTTGAACCATTTTAAAAGAAGTAAAGTTAATTAAATTCAACGGGAAACAAATACGCTTCAACGAATAAAAACCTGATGAAATGCAACGCAGAATGCAAAAGACTTTTAATCAAGAACATGCATTCTTTTTTTTTTTTCGTTTTATTAAGCAAGGGATTTATTTCGTTCTATATCAATTTTATTTTTTTCGGAGCTTATTTTCAGACCTGGATCTAGAAAGAAAGAGATAAAAAGTATAGAAGCTTTCCTCTAGCTTTTTTCCGCTTTATTTATTTTCTAAATCAAGCCCACGCTGTAATCAGCACGTTCATAAAATGGTGTACTCAATGCCATGATTTTTTAGATTTTCTTCACGAAAGACCGGTATTTGAAGGAAATGTTTGAGAAAGGAACACAGCTCTTGTTTACATTCAGAGTTGTGAGAAATTTCTATGCAATTTTAAGTCGTGATTTTTTACTTCCTTTTACAAAGAAGGAAGTATTGTATTCGCGAAAAAATTTTCACTCAAAAATCGACCTTAATTTCCATTTTTCTCACCCCCGAATGAATGATGAGTTTTTTTTTTTTTTTTTTTTTTCGACTCGACCACACGTGGATAAGTGCCTAAGAAATTATAGACACGCGAAATATCCATTTTGACGATTCCCGAGTTAATTACACGCGTTTTCTCGTGACGTCTGCGTATGTACGTATGTGCGGATGTGCGTATATATGTCGAATAACTAAGAATGGTATGTCCTAGAAAGTTGAAATTTGGTACATAAACTCCTAGTGGGATCTAGTTGTACACCTCCTTTTTTGGTTGCATTCGGGTGTTTCTAAAGGGGTCTTTTGCCCCTTTTTGGTTGGAAATCATTGTTAATTTCGATGTAAACTCAAGTGGTGTTATAATTTGGCGGACACTTGGCAATATGTCGCCAGTATTTTGATCGCCAAGTTTTGACGCCACCTTGGCGACAAATTTGGCGATTTTTTTTAAAATCTGGTTTAATTTGGCTACTGTTGGTGATATTTAGAGAGAAAACTATTGACTCACATTAAAAATGCTAATAATGGGGAAATGACGATAAATTGGATTAAAAAGAAGTCATGTGATGCACACATAAGCCCTATTTTTATTGCATTTCGAAGTTGTATATTATGAAAATTATGTATGCTGGTTAAAATATTGCTCCAAATTCTGCAAATAATTGTTATTTTTATATTTTTATGTGCTAAATGGCGTTGCAATTATTTCTAAATTTGGAGTTTTCTCTCAACTAAGTTTTACACAGATCTTAGATCTTCATGCTTTACCTGAAAGTTGATTTTACCTGCTTTGCTAATTTCAGCATTATGTCTAAGTGCTTAAGCAGAAGATAAAGATCTATTGCCATGTTGTCTCAAATTTGGGCAAGTATTTCTTGTATTCAAATTTGAAGATAATTCACCAATTTTTGTTACCTTGCGGTGATTTAAGAAATAATCCAACGAAGTAAAACATTCGAATTTTGAGCTGAAAAGGCAGAAATTTGATTTCACTGATAAAGTTGGTATGTCTTTGTTTAACCTCTTTCAAAAGCCATTGGCCGGCGACTACAGCTCCTCCTACAGTTTATTTCAATTGCAGCTTTTGAAGAACAGCGTTTGTGACGCTAATAAAAAGATTCTTAAGATAAATTCCCTTACATTTCCTAAGATATATTTTCGATACTTGGTAATTAAAATATTTAAATTGCAGCAAGAACTGCGTTTAGACAACAAAAAAGAGACAAGTTTAGCATTCTATAGTGCAACCTTTTCAATTTTTCCGATCCTTAATGTCCCTTCCATCTTGATGAAAAAGCAGTGGCCATTAAATTAGAACGCAATAGATTCGCTTCTTTCTTTCCTGTGAAGAAAGTTCTGTTTGAATGGTTTTTGCTTAATATTTTTTTTAACAAAACTAGACCGATTATACTACGTTTCTGTTTCTGCAACAGTAAAGGTATGTAGCTCTCTTTGTACAACACCTTCATTATCATTCTAAGTAATTGTCTGTAGCTTTCTGTATAGCTTATGAAAGCTGTACGTGGGGGCAAAACCGGGTACAACCCCCATATACTGAGAGAAAGACACAGCCGATGAAGACAAGAAAAAAATAAAAAATGTCATTTTGACGGGCTCCCCATTCAAGCTTCATCTTCAGGCAACATTAGAAGAAAAGAAAAAGAAAAATGATGGGGAAAGAAGACCAAAGATGAACGGAAGAAAAAAAAAGCTGAAAGAGAGATAAACAAATCAAAGAAAAGACAACATTATAAAGATTCCAAAAAAGGAACAGACAGAAAATAAAAAAGCGTCCAAAAAAAAAAAAAAGAAAGAAAGAAAAAGAAAAACCGAAGGAGCAAATGAGGGATGAGTCCAGTGAAGAGGATGACAATACTGCCTGCATTTACTGCAATGAGCTTTATTCGGACTCGAAGGGTGATGAGGGATGTATCCAATGCATCCAATATCGTCGTTGGATCCATGAAAGCTGCTCTGGGGCCGAACAGGAAGATAACTATTTTACTTGCGACTGTTGTCAATAGGCCTTACATCACAGCAAACAATTAAAGGTAAAGACAATTAAATTTACTGTCAACTCCTCAATATGTGTCCTTTTATACTTATTATAGTATGTTATGACAATAGTTAACATATGTCACTAAATAAAACTAGAATTTTGTGGAAACTTTTATTTTTTCTTTATTTTCCCGTAGCAATAGCATTTCTACCCAAAGACTTTTTTTGCAAAAAAATATTTATCAATTAAAAAAAAACACTTATGGTTATAACACTGTGGTTGCATTAAGGGAACCGGGACGTTTTATACGTTCAAAAAATCGATTTTTCAATTTTAGCTGCATAAAATAAGGGACACTTCCCTGATTCCAAAAATGTATATATTGTGCGGGTATCAAATTCCGAAAGTTAATTAATTTACTATTTAAAATGTAAACAAAAAAGCCACGCCCCTTTTAAAGGGACGGTATCTGGATTGAATGTTGACAAAAAAAGTTTTCTTTCATCAAATAGTTCATTATTCAGTTACTTTTACTCTTTTTTTCTATTTACGTAACGTAAACATCGAAAATGCCTCGGCATAAGCAGTTTGGGAAGCGTATCGCATGCTTACCAGCATTGTCAAGGTCAACACGTTTTCCCGTTTTTTAGGAAACACATTTTTTTGAACTTTAGGTACGCTTAGATAAAATTCATATCAATGTATGATTATGAAACTTTGTATTATAACATATACAAGCATTTTGCATGTGTTAAACATATTTTTACTTTTGTTTAGGTACTATTGTATTTTTAGGAGGCTAATTTTAGTGAAAAATATCGTACTTTTTCGAGATTTTATGGAATACTATAGTTTAACATTTTTTGTGGTTTTTCAACTTGAAGGTAAATGAAAAATAATAGGCTCACTGTAATTTGTGACCTTTTGCCTGTATAGTATTGAAGTTTAGAGTGATTTAATTCAGAATTGTATTTGCTAAGCGTACCTATTTGCAGTCATAAATTTTCAAATTATCGTGCAACTATATATTTTCTATTTACTATTCATATTCATTCTAAATATATTCTTTAAGGAAAAAAAATTATCTTTACTGGTTTATGATGAGAATATTACATTCTTTCCATACACAATAAATTTTAAGTCACACTTGATTTTAAAAAGAATAAACATCTCGTGATTTGCAACTAAAAATTTGACTCTTTTCGTTGCCGAGAACGTCCCGGTTCCCTTAATAGATAAGTAGTGCATACTTTTGCAAAACTTTGTTCCTGTATACTAAAACTATGGTTTCTGGAAGCCTGCAAACCTTAGGGTCCCGGTTTTACCCCTTTTTTCCCATACATGCAATATGTGGTTTTGAAATAATGATCATTTAAACTTAGGGGGCAAAGAACACGTTTTTCGGGGGAAATTTTTCAAACATTTACCCATAAAACATGTTTTTGGTTAATTATTTCCTAATTGGAGGGTCATATCACTTTTTCATTTCTAACGAAGAGATAGACACAAAAATTTTTAAAAATTAAGCAAAAGTGGATGCACTGGAAGTGTTAAGGAAATGGCAGTTTTTTGCTAAAAATGTGGCTTTTTTATTAAAAAAATCTATAGACTTTTTTCAACAAATAAGGGATAAGAACGTGTTATTTATGTCATATTTAATAAAAGTATAAAATTTTAGAAAAGTGCAACGAACATTAAAGAAAAAAATATTTAGAATGTTTGCTTACCTTAAAAAACTATCGTTACAAATCTACGTCTTCACAACACACGAAGATGCTCACTGCAACACGCCATCGCAGTTACTCTAAATGACTCGTAGATCGCTATAGATCGATTACGACCTCCGTCACTGTAACCCCACCACAACTACAAATACAAACTAGTATGTTGTGGCCATCACGAAACTTTCTTCTATATTTTTCTTTTTTTTTTTTCTGATCCCTCCCCATGCTTGACGAGGAAGCAATATTCCCAACAAAAACAAAATTACACATGCAAAAACTTGACGACCATCCCAATGTCTGAATTATTGCAAAAGCAAAGCAAAGAGCGAAAATTGAAAGTTATTTTAAAAGCCTTGCTTGAATTAATTACAAATATTTTATTTGTTAACAAACATAAGATGGCAACAGTTAAAAATTTTAAATCATTGAGATAATATTTCCGATCATTTCCATACAATTAAAATCACGAGAAATACGCAGACGACAATCTATTACGATTTATCTTTCTTATTGTTGCATTAATAAAGCTATTTTTATTCGCAAAAAAAAAAAAAAAAAAAAAAAAAAAAAATCAACACCTCTTGGAGCGATTGGCGTCAAAATTGAACCAAAGCCTGTTTACGTATGGATTCACATATATTCCAAATTTCAACCAGAACGTAGCATTACTTCTTGAGATAGGGTACTCACAATGGAAAAAAAGAACGCGCGATTGCGCTACCCCCCCTTTTCAGCTGTTGACACCAAAATAAAATCAGCTCTTATACCCACTAAGGGCTACTTGCCGATAACTTTTTTTTTTCATTCCGTTCATTATTCCTTGAGATACAGCAGTCACAATTGACGACAAAAAAACGTTCTATAGCTCAACCCCCGTTTGGGTTATTGACACTAAAATTGAATCAGCACCTGTTCCTGTTAATGGCAACATATGGACCAAATTTTGTTTGATTCCGCCAGTTACTTCCTGAGGAATAGCAAGCACGCGTAACTCGAAAAACGTCCCATTGCTCCACCCCCCTTGGAGGAATTCGCGCCAAAAACCAATGGGCACAAGTTCACATACGGGCACATATGTGTACCAAATTTCGTTCGATTTCATGCGGTAGTTTTTGCTGTAGAGCGGCCACAAAAAAACTGGTCACACACAGACGTGACACACATACATACACACACACACACACACATACATACATACACACACACACACACAGACAGACAGACAGACATTTTCCAAAAATAGTCGAAATGAACTCAGCACACCTCAAAACGTTCGAATCCGTCAAAATTCGAAATTCGAAAATTTGCACGAATCCAATACTTTCTTCTATATATTAGATATAGAAGAAAGTAAAAATTGATATTTCTGACCCAGTATATATGTTACCGTTAAAGTATAAAATTCGATACTTTATAGAATACCTAATTATTTCATGGAATAACTGATTGTGTCCGTTAAAGTGTAAAACTCTCTTGTATTTCATGGTTTAACTAGTTATTTCATAGAATAACGATCTGCAGCCCGTTTAAGTGTAAAATAATCAATATCATAAATTTACCTTCCACCCCTACTGCATAAATGAACTCGTGTAAAATGTTCATGTAAAACCCAGTGTTTCAGCAAAGAATGTTTATGTTTTAGAAATATCGTTCTTTGTAATTACAAGTGTAATTTTAGTAATCCTTGTTGTAACATGATTTTATGGTACGTTTCCATAAATATCATTTATACGCTGCATAAAATAGATAAATTGCTTCTTTTTCATTTTAATTGTCTATCTTTAGTTTATTTATAGAATACCTAGTTATTTCATTTTACATAAATTGTTTATTTTACACTTCTACTGTCTCTCATTAGTTAGCTTATAGAATTATTAGTTATTTTATAGAATAACTAGTTACAGTGTAAAATTAATAACATATTACACACTTTAACGAACACGATCAGTTATTTCATGGAAGAACTAGGTATTCTATAAAATAACTGCATTATATACTTTAACAGTAACATATACATTAACAAATTAAGTATAATTATTTAGAAAAAGAGGTTCCTACAAGTTAAGACTGTAGACACGATTGTGATACAAGTGTTTGTAAACGTTAAGAATCTACCTTCTTTGTGCCTAAAACTAAGCCCGAGTAAAGTTCAAACTTTTTGTTCTGATAAATGACCGTTTTCCACGGTAAAAGAGTGTACGCCATTTTTGTATTTTGTATAAAGAAGAGGGGTTTTAATGGTTTCAAAAATCAAATAAAGGATTTAAGGAAATAAATTGAAGTTTCTGAACACAATAATTGTATGAAATATTATGATGAAATACTTGACAAAAACTGTAGTCATAAAAATGCTACTAAGAAAAAAAGTGAAATTAAAAAAAAAAAAAACTGCTAAAAAAATCAAACCCAAAAAACAACTTATCTGTTCTTTATCATAAAAATAACAAGAAATGCATTAAAGCAAACAAAAGGTAATTAAAGACGATTGTAAAGGATTGTTTCATTCTCAAAACATACATGGTTTGATTGTTTGCCCTCTTTTTTTGAATTTTGAAGCCTGCCTTATAAGGTATTTATATTACTTTATTTATATTCCAATAAGAGATAAAAGAAGGTATGAGGTACATATTTGGCGTAACTTTATAGCATAGTGCTCTATTTCGTAAGAATTTTTCAGTCAAGACTATCCAGGAGAAGTTGCTGCTCAAGTGTGATATTGCATTTCAATTCATTTTTTAGAAAATCACGTTCTTTTACGATTTAAAAAAACCTGATCGTCAAATATACACTGCAGAAAAAATTCTAAAAATTGACAAAGAAACTGACACCCACGGTGTCAGTTTTTACTGTAAAATTATATTTCAAAGAATTTTTTTAAGTCAAAAATAGACGATAAAGAATATCTATTGTCTTTGCGATCATTTAATTTTCCGTTAAAATGTATAACAAAATATTTCGCATAATGCAAGCACAACATTTACTGTAATACAAATTTAGGAATATTTTGAAAACAGTAACAGTTAAAAAAAATCTGCATAAAAAAGTAATAGCAATGATTAAAAAACAGGGCTTCAAAATTAAGTGATAATGGAAAAACTGCTTAACATGAAAGAATAGATGTCAGCCTCTGGGAAATAAATTTCTTCTAAAATGAGTGAGGAACCACTGCGCGGCCACAATAGGAAAAAAAAACGAGCTGATGTGTGCATCACATGACTTCCTTTTACACCAATTTAATGCTATTTCCCTATTATTGCAATTTTAATGGGATTCTCTCTCTAACTCTTTAAATATCACTAGCAATGGCCACATTGAAAGCAGATTTAAAAAAAAAAAAAAAAAAAAAATCGCCAAATTTTTCGCCAAGTTGGCGACAAAACTTGGCAACCAAAAGACTGGCGATATATCGCCAAGTGACCGCCAAATTATAACACCACTTGAGTTTGCATCGAAATTAACAATGATTTCCCCCCAAAAAGGTGCAAAAGACCCCTTTAGAAACACCCGAATGCAACCAAAATAGGAGGTGCACAACTAGACCCCACTACGAGTCTATGTACCAAATTTCAACTTTCTAAGACATACCATTTTTGAGTTATGCGAGATACATACGCACATACGCACATACGCACATACACACATACGCACATACATACAGACGTCACGAGAAAAGTCGTTGTAATTACCTCGGTGATGGTCAAAATGGATATTTCGCGTGTCTATACATTCTTAGGCACTTTTCCGCATGTGGTCGAATCGAAAAAAAAAACTCAACATTCATTTAGGGGTGAGCAAAATGGAAATTAAGGGCGATTTTTGAGTGAAAATTTTTTCGCGAATACAATACTTCCTTTTTTGTAAAAGGAAGTAAAAACATATATTTTAACATACCAGTTTTTCACTTTAAAAGTGACAGCACGGTATAAAACTACTTTCATTTTTGAAAATCAATCAACCAAATTTTAATTTAAAAAATATATAAATCATTGTAACTGCAAATTTGGTTCAATACAGGAAACGAATGATAAACTGGTAAAAAGAAAACGTTAGAAGTTTCAGAAATTCTCTAATAAAAGTTTTTAAAATTAGTTATTTTAATGCAATATCGTTTTACGACTTTACGGGGGAAAAAGGTTGTGAGATGAAAATTGAGTTTCATCAAAAACATTAAATTTTATAAGCAGGGATAAGATAATATTGGAGAATGTATTTATTTAAATTATTAAATATCATAAAACTCCGAAGAAATATAAAAACAAAAATTTTATATTAGTTGTCTTCAACCAGACATTAAGCCAGCTTTTCATTTGCTAAAATGCATAAAAGCAAAGCCCTTTCCAGATTCTAGTAGAGTTAACTGTACGTAACTCACGACAAAAGCTTTTTTTGTGAGCAATCACATTGCTTGTTGTCGCCCCCCCCCCCCCCCCCGCTTCCCTCTGCAACACCACCGTCCCGGCCACTCCTCTGCTGCTCCTCTAGCGAAAACCGTCTCCAGGTTGTGCATACCCCACATGCATACATACATACACACCTACACACACACACACACGCATACATAAACACACCTACACACACTCATGCATGTACACAGACACAAAGCCACACGCATACATACACACACACACACACACTCATGCCTGCACACAGACACACACGCCTACACACAGACACACACGTCTACACACAGACACACACGCGTACACACACACAAACTCGTGATTGCGAAAAACATAATTTGAATTTAAGAAGTCAAAATTCAAATTATTTATTTTTTCTTTTTAATATTATTTATATTTACATAGGCGTGTGTGGGTTTCTTATTTCAGCATTCACTATTGCATATGAGTGTTTGCAACTTTTTATCTGTATGTCGAATAAAAATACAAAAATGAAGCTCAACTGCGGGTCAACGGGTCAATTCGTCCATTTCAGCAATTTAAAACCGCCAGAAACAGCATTTTACGTTTACCAAGCAATGTCATATAATCAGTCAACGTACAAACATATCTTTATCCGCTCTCTGATTTTTACTTCCTTTTACAAAAAAGGAAGTACTGTATTCGCGAAAAAAATTTCACTCAAAAAATCGACCTTAATTTCTATTTTGCTCACACCCGATTAAATGTTCAGTTTTTTTTTTTTTTTTTTTTTCAACTCGACCACTCGTGGATAAGTGCCTAAGAACGTATACACACGCGAAATATCCATTTTGACGAATCCCGAATTAATTACAACGAGTTTTCTCGTGACGTCTGTATGTTCGTATGTATATGCGTATGTGCGTATGAATGTCGCATAACTCAAGAACGGTATTTTCGAGAAAGTTGAAAATTTGGTACGTAGACTCCTAGTGAGGTCTAGTTGTGCATCTCCCCTTTTGGCTGCATTCGGGTGTTTCTAAAGGGGTCTTTTGCACCTTTTTGGGGGGAAATCATTGTTAATTTTGACGTAAACTCAAGTGGTGTTATTATTTGGCGGACACTTGGCGATATATCGCCAGTCTTTTGGTCGCCAAGTTTGGACACCAAATTTGGCGATTTTTTTTTTTTTTTTTTTTAAATCTGGTTCCAATTTCGCCACTGTTGGTGATATTTAGAGAGTAAACTATTGAATCACATTAAAATTGCCAATAATGGGAAAATGACATTAAACTGGAGCAAATCAGTTCGTTTTTTCTGAAAACTATGGCAGAGGTATAAGCAAATTATAAACTAATAATAAAAGCTACAACTGCTTGTGTATGATTTCTGGTCTTACTCCTCTTTTACAGCTGTATTGAATGCCAGTTTTCTGTGCAAAGTGTTTGTGAATTTTACAGCTTTCAGAACTTATTTGTTTTTTAATTATTTAAGTACAGATTTCCCTCGTATAACACGGGTTATTCGTTCCGTGTAGTATCGAAACCGTGTTAAACGAGACTTTTTTTTTAATAACATATTTACTTATTTTTAATTCTAGATATATATGTGCATGAGAAAAATAAGGTGTATCGTGTTATATCGAAACCGTGTTATACGAGACTTAGAAATAATGTAAATCAAGTGATGTATAGTGTGTTATATCGAAACCAAGTTTATAAAAACAAAGTAAAAACTTATTAGATTTATCAAACATTAACAGAATGTATTAAACAAACATGAAATTCCCTCTTTTTTAAGTATAACATTCGAGTTATATAAAAACCATGAAGTATTAAATTCAAGTTTCATACCGGTGTAATATCTAAACCGTGTTATAATAATTGCAAATTTGGTACCGTGCAATATCGAAACCGTGTTGTAGAAGTACCGTGTTATACGAGGGACGAATGTATTTTAAATTGTGAGGAAGATTAAATAGGACAAAAAATTAATAAAAAAAGAAATTGAAACAAATGCCAGATTTTTTATTATTTTTTTTACAATTATTAAAATAAATAACAATACAACTAAAAATAAACTATATGTTTTTCTACTTAATACGAAACTTACGTTTAATTACGAAATTTTCAAATTCAAGTTTCATACCGGTGTAATATCTAAACCGTGTTATAATAATTGCCAATTTGGTACCGTGTAATATCGAAACCGTGTTGTAGAAGTACCGTGTTATACGAGGGACACCTGTATTTTAAATTGTGAGGAAGGTTAAATAGGACAAAAAATTAATAAAAAAAGAACGTGAAACAAATGCCAGATTTTTTATTGTTTTTTAAAATTATTAAAATAAATAACAATGCAACTAAAAATGAACTATATGTTTATCTACTTAATACGAAATTTACGTTTAATTACGAAAATTTCAAATTTGGGTTCTATTTTATCGAATCATGTAAGTAACGGCTTACTAATATTTGTGATATGCATTATTTTACATTTAATATGATTGTTTAAATTACATGAATAATCGTGATTAGTTTTAAAATTTTATAATGTGAATGAACTTTACAATAATCAACACGAAATGCTAAATAGTCAACATTGCATGACACGTAGATATTCATAGTACGGAATAAAACAAGAGGCAGTACCATTGAAAAATAAAATGCATTACCTTTTATATTACCCAATTTTGCTACAGTAGAAAAGCATATACCAGTTGAAAAAAAAAATAGTCTACAGAAGTCTACGTTAAATAAACCCTTGAGGCAAAATGTTCAATTAACTCTCAAATCTCTCCAACAAAAGGCTGTCAAATTAGCATTTCAAAAGATGTATTGATGCATTAGTGCCATTGGATCGTATTATTCACGCTCCCTTAGGCTTCATAAACAACTGTAACTAGTACAATTTAAAATTAACTAATGGTTTAATATAAACAGTTAAAGTCACACTTCAGAACTTTTATTTACGGGAGAATATATTCTGAATTTAATTTAATGCCTACAAGAATATTGAATAGTTGAACAGTTTTTTAAGGTCATTTTGCTGGTGATCCTTGTCTTTGGAAGCAGTTCTACTTTTATGGCAAGCTCTAATATTGAATCATCTTTATTTTTTTGTACTATTCAGCTTTGTATGCTCATTTGATTACAAATCCTATGAAAAGTTCATTGTAAGACCATCTTTTAAAAAAAAAAAACTTACAGCAGGGGCAAAAACATTTCTCATTCTTCCTACTTAATTTTTAACAATTTTTTGTGTGTGTTTGAAAAATATTTTATGTACGACTTTATTTTTGTCAGCATCATTAAAAAATTATGCAGATACAAATGTATGTTTTGGATCTAGCTTGCTTTGAAATAAATCGACTCCCCCCCCCCTTTAAATTCATATTTAAACCATTTGGCATCGCACTTTTATGCCTTATACTGGCCAGTAAAATGAAAAATGCAAGCCATTACCTAAATAATTTATCATAATGTTGTTGAATTCAACTGTGTTTTTCAGAAGCCGTTCATTAGAAGCATGGATTGTGTTGTCTTGAAGTTAGATCTTGTTTTTGGCTTCCTTGAGTTGCAAATCGATTAGTAGCGTGATGATATCGAGCCATAACTATCAAATTATGAAGAAAACAAATTTAAAAATCAGCTGGTTTTGGCACTAAACACATCATTTATCAGAAACATTTTGTTTTTTTGGCAAACAAGATGAATAAATGTGCAGAATTGAATATATTAGATATTATTTTTTTTAATTAAAACAAAAAATACATTTTTGCACTATTGGCTATGTAATATTACAAGAAAATAAGTCAAGAATAATTTTACCAAGGGTAGTTTATCTTTGTTCAGATTATAACAGAAGCTTTAAAGATTGGACACTTTTTTTCTTCTTAGTGTATAGTTTTGCATTTCATTAGTTAAGCCCTTTGTAAGCCATTTCAATCTCAGCTTATCAATGGTTAGAGCTCATACAAAGAAACGAAAAAAGAGAAATTCTGATATGCCATGTATCATCTTCGATCATTTGCGCGACATGTGGCTTCAAAGAAGGGAATTTCGGAGAAGCTAATTTCCGGGATATCTGATAGGTATTGGAACGCGTTTGTGCACATTCATATGGCGCAAATCATAGATGAAACAAGCATTCTAGTTCCAGTTTATTAACTATTATATATTTCTTTCGAATGCACGTTTCATTCATGTTTTCTAGAAATACTTAATAGCTGCAAGGATAAAGTATTGCAATCTTTCCATGGGGGGGGGGGGGGGGTATACAAGGTGTTCTGTTTTAATCTGCAAGACCTTTATTTTTGCAACCGTTAATCCTGCAACCTAAATGTATACTTCCAATTGAAAAAATGTTCAAAATCAGATGCAGGGTTAAGATATTGAAAGTTTCAAGCAAAAAAAAAAAGAGTCAAAAAATACAAAATTTAACTTTTTATGCGGGCACTTGGTCCTTTAACTAATATTTAAATAAATAAATTCCATTGAAAACTATTACTGACTCAAAAAACTTGACATTTGTGAGACCAAAACTCAATGAGATATTCCATTTGAAAGTTTTAAGGGAGCATACAGAAGATGAGATTGGATTTTATCGCACTTTCAGAAGAATGACAGGTCGTCAAAGTAAGAAAAACAAGGTATTTATATTTTTCATTGGTATTCAAAAATAAATGCAAACGTTATGCTGTGATACGCAAAAACACACTACGAAACCTCGAACAACTTGAAAACCACACTCTATGCACGCATAAAATTTTAAACACTTGTTAACCGCTATATTTCCCCCCCAAAACGTGTTAATGGCGGCGAGTGAAAAGTGGTGTAAGTCACAAAACGCTGTATTTCATATCGCGGTGAATATGGTCGTACTAATTTCAAACTTTTTGTGTTGAAATCATTTTTCAATGGAGATTATTCCCCCCCCCCCCCCCCTTCTATGGCTCTGAAACATGGACTTTGAACAGTCAAGAAACTAGTAGAATTCAAGCAGCAGAGATGATGTATTTGCGATCACTGAAGAACTGCACTATCCTAGACAAAATAAGGAATGAATCTATTCGAAGGGAATTACAGATATTCAGTATCAATGAAAAAATTGCGGAATATCGTAACGATTGTTAAAACCATGTTCGACGTATGGCACGAGGAAGACTTCCAAGAGCTGCCTTTTATTACAGACCAAGGGGCAAACGAGAGAGTGGTAGGCTCAGGAAGCGGTGGGGCGACCAAGAAGCCAGAACAGGCTGTATGCCTAATCCTTGAAGAAGGAGAAGAAGATTATTTCCCTATCTATAAGTTAGGGGAACTAGATTCCGTAAAAAAAGTTAAATTTTGTATTTTTTGACTTATTTTTATTTTTAATTCAAACTTTCAATGTCTTAACTCTGCATCTGATTTTGAACATTTTTGCAATTGGAAGTATACATCTAAGACTAACGGTTGTGGAAATATAGGTCTTGCAGGTTAAAACGGATCACCTTGTATATTATAATATTATTGTAAGGGATATTAACAAAACATTATATCGCTCGTTTAGAAGAAGAGTGCCACAATATGAATTTTTTCATTTTCATTTTTTTTCCGCATAAAATCCTTCAAACGACGTTATCTTCTTTGGAATGTAAAAACAGATTTATTGTTGCAATATTAACCCCTCTAGAGCATAGCAAACTTATTTTTATTAATGCAAATTCTTCATACATTTCTTCGTATTGTGCCACTTTCTTCCATATGAGCGATATGTTCCTTTTAAGGAATTTAAATAGTCATGACTACAAGTGGAGTGAAATCTGACAGTAAAATTAATATTAAAAGGGAAATATTAGACATTTTTTTGAGCAATCACGATTGCTTATTGTTCTCCCCTTGACTGTTTTAAATTCCTATGATTTTATTTTCCCCCCTGCCTCTCTCTGCAGCACCACCGTCGACCGGCCTTCTCACGATGCTGCTCTTCTAGCGAAAACCGTCTTCAGGTTGCCTACACTTACACATACACCTACACACACGCACATACACCTACACACACACACCTACACACACATACACCTACACACACGCACATACACCTACACACACACACCTACACACACATACACCTATACACACGCACATACACCTACACACACACACCTACACACACATACACCTACACACACGCACATACACCTACACACACACACCTACACACACATACACCTACACACACGCACATACACCTACACACACACACACCTACACACACATACACCTACACACACAAACACCTACACACATGCATCTACACACACATACACCTACACACACATACACCTACACACATGCATCTACACGCACATACACACCTACACACACATGCATCTACACACACATACACCTACACACGCGCACATACACCTACACACACGCACATACACCTACACACACGCACATACACCTACACACACATACACCTACACACACACACCTACACACACATACACCTACACACACACCTACACACACATACACCTACACACATGCATCTACACACACATACACCTACACACATACACCTACACACACATACACCTACACACATGCATCTACACACACATACACCTACACACACACAACTACACACACGCACATACACCTACACACACGCACCTACACACATATACACCTACACACACAAACACCTACACACACAAACACCTACACACACAAACACATACACACATGCATACATACAGACACCTACACATATACACATACAAACACATACACACACCTACACATACGCACAACTACCCACACATACACATACATACCCTCCCCCACACAAACCCACAACTACCCACACACACATGCCTACACGCACATACACATAACCCCCACACACAAAGAAACATACCCCCGCTACACACACGCCTACACACATATACACTCACTCGTGATTGCGAAAAACATAATTTGATTTCAAGATGTCAAACTTCAAACTATTTTTATTTATTTATTTATTTATTTTTTCATTTTTTGAGCAATCACATTGTTTATTGTTCTCATTTGACTGTTTTGATGTCCTTTGATTTTTTTTCCTCCGTCTCCCTCTGCAGTACCACCGTCGGCCGGCCGCCTCACGCTGCCTCTCCTCAAGCGAAAACTGGCTCCAGACTGCGCCCATATCCCACACGCATATATACACACACCTACATATATACACACGCGCGTACATATGCACACCTACATATATACACACACGCGTACATACACACACCTACACACACACACACATGCACGTACATACACACACCTACACATACACACACATGCGTACATACACACACCTACAGATACACACACATGCGTACATACACACACCTACAGATACACACACATGCGTACATACACACAGGCACGTACATACACACACCTACACATATACACACACGCGTACAAGCACACCTACATATATACACACACGCGTACATACACACATCTACATATATACACATACGCGTACATGCACACACCTACACACACACACATGCACGTACATACACACACCTACACATACACACACATGCGTACATATACACACCTACACATACAGACATGCGTACATACACACACCTACACACACACCGGCACGTACATACACACACCTACACGTATACACACACGCGTACAAGCACACCTACGTATATACACACACACGTACAAAAACACCTACACACACACCTACACACACATGCCTGCACACAGACATAAAAACACACGCCTACATACACTACATACACACACACTCGTGATTGCGAAAAGCATAAATTGAATTAAGATGTCAAAATTCAAATTATTATTATTATTATTTTTTAATTTACCATGCATTACAAGGAATCAAGTCAGAGCATGTTTTTTTTTTTTTCTTCCTGGATCTTAGATTATAATCCTGTGGTCCGCGGACCACTAATGGTCTACGAGCTATTTTCAAATGGTCCGCCAACAGCTGGTGACAATATATCTATATCATTTTCCTATTTGTAATTAATTGACTTAATATACTTGCTGTAGGACTATTATTTCTATCGTTTTTTGTCAGCTTAGGATTAGGAAGGGTATCAAAGAAAGGACGTTACTCAACGCATGGAAGTTACAGGAAAAAAGAACTCGTCTCATTTTCTTACTTTAAGAACTTCGCCCCCCCCCCCCCCAAAAAAAAAAAAAAAAAAAAAACTATATACCTGCAACCACATCGCTAGATGAAATGGGTAATTTGAGATTCACGTCTGCTTTGTTGATGCAGAACGTATTTCTATCAACTAAAACGATCAAGTTTGATATATTTTCTTTAAGTATTTAATTATTAATCTATTTACACCGCAATTTTTCTGAAGAGCATTATTAGTTAGGCATCTTTTGATAGCTAATGCGAAACACCATGATGAAGACAATTAATGAAGGTTAAGACTCTCAAACAGTAAAACTCTAAACATCCGAATCCAGCGGATCCCGGATCCAATTCGGATAGTCAGAAATTCGGATAATTGAATTCTTTCGAAAAGGAGGTCTTTTTGAATCTTAAGTACTGCAGGTATGTTGAATATGGGAGAAAACACTTATTTTTTAAAGAAAATGAGCTTTTAACTAGTTCAATAGGAAGGTAACACTTTTCATTATAATCGTATTAGCAAGTGCTGTACAACAGTACTCTATGTGCTATATACGTACCCGACTGTAAATGAAAGTCACTGCTTGCTGAACATTTCGGTCAAAGTAAACTTTTTGACGGATTTCGTGGAGAAGAGGATAATAGCGTCAGTCGAAATAATCATGGTTTTGGGAATCGTGGCAGTTGCAAACGCCTTAATTATTTTGCTCCAACTGTGAAAACTAATAAGATAATCAGTGATTCAGATAGTTTGAGTTCGCCTGTATTTTGAAACTTATCTTCTTATAAATGAAAAAAATGCAAAATGAAGACTGAAAGCATCATTTTTTTTTTTTTTTTTTTTTTTTTTGTCATATGGAAGGGTGGGCCACAGTAAGACGAAAAATATTTAATGATATAAAAATCATTTTATTGGACGCTATTTAGCAGAAAATTTGATTGGCTTTCAAACTAACGGCAAAAGATATAAGCACTAATACCATATCTATTGTGTCGAGGAATATGAATTGATTCTTACAATTGGGTCCAAGTCCAAACTTTCCTACTAGACTTAGTTATCTTATTTTTAAATTATAAAATTAGTTCACTCTCTTTTTTTTTTTTTTTTTGCAGCTTTCTGAAATGTTTTTTTTATAAACACATATTCCAACTAACACGTGTTGCATAATCAGCTCTATTGCTTCTTTAAAAAAGGCCTTTTTTTAATTTTCAACTTCTAAAGATGTTTCAATCAAAATACGACAAAAATAACGCACATACAGGTATAACAATATTTTTACCAAGCACATTTTCAATATATATTGAAACAGAAGAGTTTCTCGACGTACCTCCATTTTTTTTTAAATTTAAATTACATTAAATTATTTTTATGTTAAATTTGCTATTCCGTACACACTCCATTCCGTAGAAGTTACGAAAGTTACGAAAGATGTGAGTACGTTATATTTTATTCTTTTAAAACAAAATTTCAGCAACTTTTTGCATACGCTGGATATTTATCTTTGTTTCTCATATGAGTGATATTTATTTGATATTTGGATTTATTTGGATATGGTCCCAGGGTAGACAGATGGAGCAGTAGAGCAATAACTTCCCGAACTTTGACGTGTTGGTGGCAGATGGAATCAAAGTTGAAAAGTGCAGAATTTTTATAAAGGATATTTCGTTTCTTTTTTCCATAAATATAGATATTATACTCGATCTTAGAAAGAAAACTACCAGCGCTCTCTAATGTTGTATAGAATGATAAATTATTTTAAAGGAGTCACTTTATTAATGACATTTTGACGAGCAATAATTTGAATTTGGACATTTATATAATATTTTGCAGTGTAGACTGCGTAATAACATTTTTTTCCCTTTAAGTATTAAGTTATTAATAGGTTACTATAGAGTTGAAAAACTATTCTTTGAAATACTCCACGATTTAATTTTTCTGAGGCTTTAGAAGAGAGACTTTCAAAATAAAAAGACAAAGTAGTTTTGTGCAGGAGTAAATAAAAAAATAGAAGATTTAACGTAGACGCCTTTAACAATTATAAGCATTACACACAATCATTTTTCTATTTTGCGAAATCTTTGTCAGCAAAAGCACTGCTTCGATTGAACTAACGTATCAATAGGAAAGTTGCAACCTATTAATTACCCTATCATTACCAAATATGAGTCACAAAAGCGATTTAGTACTTTACAGACAGTCCAAGACTATCGGAAAAAAATGCACATGATTGAGATCCATTGAGAAAAGCGTACGATTAAGGTAAAGTTTCTAAAGCACTATTTCATTCCTATTAAATATGAAATCTTTAGATGATATGAAGTAATTAAAAAGATTAATTTTAGTGTTACCTCGCTGTAAAAATATTTCACAAACCTTGGAGAAGCGATGTACAAGGTCTGAAGTGAAAACTCGAAGATTTGTGGGAAAATTATCAAAAGTGTTAAAGTTCAACGCCCTAGGGGCACGTTTTATTATTGACCGATCGAGTTCAAATTTTGCACCGATTACTTTTTATTATAGTGTCACAACTCTAGGGGGCGTCACTTGTTGAATTCCGAAAAAATATTTTTCTCATATAAATAAGGACCACCCTAATATATATACATATAATAAACAAATTGACAGTTAAGAAAAGACCAAACTAAAAGCCCGAAAATGCTCACAAGTAGCAAAACTAATAAGCCAAGTAAAGCCGAGAAAAAAAAAAAGGTCCAAATAACAACATTTTAAAAAACAGTAAAATTATAAACAGAAAAACAAATATAAGGTGAAGAAGTCAGTCCTGTGGTTAAAAATACCAAAGAATTGAAACTGGACACCAAATGAAATATGATTAGATACCCAGTATGTACCCTTCAGAACTGCATTAAGCAGACACACCAACTGCTAAATTGTAAGCAAATAAACTCTGAAAAACTGGGGGTTTCGTTTGTACTATTAGTGGTCAATTTGCTATTAACAATAACACTCCGCCTTATTGGCAAGAATATGCAATATTAATACCAATAGCTTACCTTCACAAGTATGAGCAAAACAATCCAATGGGGATATTTTTTAAGAAATATCAGATAGGTTGTTGCTAACGGTTTTTTTGGAGTGTAAAATACTGTTTTTTCTTTCGATAACATACTGTAACTGATAAACCAAAGGAAACACGATGCCAAAAAACAGAAAAATGTAATTTGAAGAAGATGACTAAAGAAGAAAATAATAGTAAAGTAAAAAGAACATGTGACAAAAAATAATAAAATCAAGTGCAAGTAACGGAGGCAAGCTACCCGAGGAAACGGTTAACGGCTCTAAATAGGAAGACGTTACATGGTTCTAATGATGAAAGCTTAAAATAATATAATTATTTCGATCTGATACGTTACTTACAACAAAAAAAGTTGTGAAAAAAAGAACGTGTTTAATTTAAAAACCCGTTCCTTTTCTCAACTTCTAAGTAACGTATCAGATCGAAATAATTATAATATTTTCAGCTTTCATCATTAGAACCATTGTAACGTCTTCCTTTTTAGAGCCGTTAACCGTTTCCTCAAGTAGCTTGCCTCCGTTACTTGCACTTGATTTTATTACTTTTTGTTGCACGTTCCCTTTACTTTACTGATATTTTCTTCTTTATAGGTATAAAGAATACAATTAATTTTCTAATTGACTCACCGGAATATGTTCAGCGAACGCTAAGCTGCTGTTAAGACAATTATAATAAAGATTACTCTGAAAATTGTTTATTTTATGAAGCAAGTCAAAGCTGAATTGTGCATTAATCTCTATTTGAAATACCGTAATATGTACACACCATCCGTTAGCTAAGTTGGAAATATTTTCTCGCAAGAACATCGTATCCAATATAATAATGAGACCGAGTATATAATATACACAGCTAAATAATTTATCATTTTCTGATATGTATTTCTATGAATTAATCATGACATTAATGGTATTAGAAGATGACGCAACGGAAAGCTGCTTAAAGTATTGCTGACAGAAAGTATTTATTCTTTGCAAAGTTATGTAAGAAAAGCTTGCGGACGCATGCTTAAAGCATTGCTCTTTTTTTATGCATTGAAAAGGTGCGTTTTCTTGAAAACTCCAATATCCATTAATATTTTGTTTGGTTAAAACCAATTGAGTTAGAAATAATATTAATCTTAGTAGTTTCTTCTCACTAAAGATTATTTTAATAAAACAAAATTAAGGCAAATATGCATAAATAAGTTCAGGAGCGTATGAATTTAATGAAAGGTTTTGTGCATATTACTTTATTATGACGGACGCATCTTTCACTTGTTTCATACATAAAGAAAAACTAGTTTTTTGGAACACTATTACTCAATTATATCATTTTTCTATATTTTAAAGGAATTACTCTTTGGGTAGGCAGTTTTGAAATTTGAAAAAGTTTATTTGTTTGAATTATTTTTTCTTATTCTTGTTTTAAACAGAAGAATACATATGAGGCAGTGAGAAGCAAAAGGATGCAAGTGGAATATTTTAAGTAGAACGCGTTTAAAGATCAGATCCTAGGTAGGCTTTCATTGAATTTTTTTTCTAAATCATGCTGTACAGCAGCGCCTACCAGGGCTACTAGTACCATCTCTTACCCAAAGACAGAGGAGAGGTTCACCTACCATTTGTACTGCTTATCTCCATATTTTTAATTTTGCCACTTGTGCATCCCTTTGCTTCTCACTACCTCATTTGCTTACAACAATAAAACTACAGACATTGAAATCAATCACCAAATGACACTAAGGATCACCAAATGACACTAAGAAAGCTAATACAGACATGTAGGACTTTCCATTCAATCACAAAACAAACAAGAGACAATGTTTGGAAAGCTGTTGAAAAATGCTTGGGTTTTGAGATGAACCATGAAATGAATCATTGCTACAAAACTAGTGATACTCACTAAAATCCATAGAGTTAAATTTTCAAACGACCACAGAAGCCTTAGAGAAAGGGCCACAAGCATATTTACGGGAAAATCACTGCTGTTCTGGTCTAGAAAAGGGATGAAACTATAGTTTCGCTGCTGATAAGAAAGCTTCATGAAAATATTTTTTTTCTAAATCATGCTGTACAGCAGCGCCTACCAGGGGTACTAGTACCATCTCTTACCCCAAGACAGAGGAGAGGTTCACCTACCATTTGTACTGGTTATCTCCAAATTTTTAATTTTGCCACTTGTGCATCCCTTTGCTTCTCCCTACCTCATTTGCTTACAACAATAAAACTACAGACATTGAGATCAATCACCAAATGACACTAAGGATCACCAAATGACACTAAGAAAGCTAATACAGACATCTAGGACTTTCCATTCAATCACAAAACAAACAAGAGACAATGTTTGGAAAGCTGTTGAAAAAGGTTTGGGTTCTGAATCATGAAATGCATCATTGCTAGAAAATTAGTGATACACACTAAAACCCCTACGGTTAAATTTTCAAACGACTACAGAAGCCTTAGAAAAAGGGACACAAGCATACTTACGAGAAAGTCACTGCTGTTCTGGTTTAGAAAAGGGATAACACTATAGTTTCGCTGCTGATAAGAAAGCTTCATGAAAATATTTCAAAGACAATTAGTGTGTGAAAGATTTTAAGAAATAAATATAAAGTATTTTCATCTTACTATAGAATATTTTGTTTAAATTTGATTTCTCCAAGCCTCGTTTATAGCACCACTTCTTTTTTACGTTTAAAATTTCTCAGAACAGCCCATGCTGTAATAACCGAGGTGATGATAATAAGAAACAAAAGTGTAGAGAAAATGTTGCTAGTAGAAGTCTGATTTTCCCTCTGATAACTCAACAGTCCTTGATGCACGTTATTTCTTTGGTACTGTTTTTTATTTCTTAATAAGTTATCTATTGGGGATATTTTTATACCGGATAGAATACATACCACCAAATACTATCTACAATACTGAATATATATATATTTTTTCTTCATGAATACACTTCAAAATTAAATTGTTCTTCAGACTATTTCCCAAAAATTCCCAAGTGCATTTTTATACCTATCCTATTTAGATGAAGTATGAAATAAAGTTAATTAAACTCACCCGGAAAATAGGAAAACTGCGTTAGATTGAACAAAAACCCGCTCCAGATAAATGGGGACTGCGAAAGTCATTTAATCACGGAGAGGCATACTTTTCGATTGCTAACAGGGGATTTATTTGGTTAACTCGCCGTCTCACTTGTCGTTGAGCTCATTTTTATGCCTGGATCTTCAATTTCTGAGATAAGAGAATAAAAATAAGAAAATGCCTTTAGCTAACTCTTTTCACATTTCTTATTTTTCCTCAGCCGCCATATGTTGTAATCGGCACGAGCATTTCAAAGAATAATGCGCTTACTGTCCTCAATGATTTGATTAGCTTCATGAACAGTGGTTTATAAAGAAATGTTTGGAATACTGATAACTTTGATTTCAAATTCCGTTTTTTTACATGCAATGTCATGTTAGTCTAGTACATATTTCATAAATTTATTCAACCCAAATAAAAATGTTCCTTTTGCATTGGATTTAATTAATTATCTCAGAAAGAAAATGGTTATTTGACTCAAAATATCATGATATTTATAGTAATTATTGAATTCTACTCCATGTCTCTACTGTTTTGTTGATAATTATAATTGTAGCATAATGAATATACTAATAATTGAAATCATATAGTTTGTAGCTGCTTTTTTACAGCTCGTAATGAAGTTTAAATTAGTATTACAAAATAAATTTGGGAAAATGCTATTTTACTTTTTGGATTTTAAGAGTATTTTATGAACAGCTGTTTAAATGAATTTTGCGGAAAATGATCAGAAATAAATTAAGTACTTTTTCGTATCAGTTTTCTACCTATACACAACAAGCGGGTTTATTTATTAAAACTTGATTTTGTAGATAACATCATTCTTTATTTTGGTTATTTTACAAATTTCTTTACATTTTAGTGAATAAGGCATGGATAAGATAAAATTTTTTTAAAAATGTTTGTTCAAACAACAACAGAAGCTAAAAGTATTCCTCCAAAACATTGTTTACATACACGAGCGTATCAACGGGATTAATCTTGCTTTCGTTAGCGCTAATTATTTTACTTGTAGTTTTATTTTAGTTATAACGACTAACCCCAGTTCATAAATTGTACATTTGAAGGCGATGCATGCGCTGTAAAAAAATTCCGAAACGTTACTGATTATTTCCGTGTAACATTTCGGGATTTCAATAGTTTTTTCCACTTCTTGGAAAAATCAAGTCTCTCTCTCTCTTGAATTTCTACAAGTTGCACGAAAGTAGACTTCTCACTGTTGTGAAAATATTTTTAGCTCCCAGTTTAAAGATTAACTGAGCGTATTAATAAAGTGCATCGGCTTCAATTCAATTGCAGCTCAGTCAGACCAGTTAAGCTCCCATTGGCAGCGAGTAAGTCCATGGACTGCATAGCTTTGCAAGAATTGCAGGCAAGTAAAATGTTTGTCATTTCCCTGCAATTTTTTTTAGCTGTGGCTGTAATGCTGACATTACATGTTACTTATTTTTGGCCTCGCGAGCAGTGAAATTGTGCGAGTGTTGGCGCTTTTGGCGTGGTTTTGTTTCACTGCGGAGGAGGCGAATTGGCGAGGAACTTGCCTGGGTTTCGGCCAGGCCATGTTTCCATTCTACCGAACCTAATAATATCACAAATGAACCTTCATATATAATACATTTTACCAAAAGCGCAGAATAACAACATCATCACAGTGGCCATGTTTACAGTCCTGCTTTTGGAGTTTTCCTGGAAGCACAGGAAGGTACCACGGTGTTAAATTATACCTACCTAAGTTGACTCTAAAGTTCCAGAGACACAAATGGCTTTAAGCAGGAAGATTTCTGAATTTTTCAGGAAGCTTCCAGGATAATTTCAGGAAGGTTACTGAGTTTTAGCGGAAAACATTCCTGGCTTTTTCAAGATATGTTATTTGCAAAAATTGGGCACATCAGCAGCCCATTTTTTTTCCAGAAACGTTTCTGAATCGTTTTTACAGTGTGAGGAAAAAAAAAGTGCGTTTAATGTTTGTGCAGATAAGTACCTTTAAATAAAAATAGTTCACTTTCATTTGAAATATTTGTTTGTAAAAGTTCTCTTAAACAAAAGTTTATTTATAATTTTTTGACTAACGTAAATAATTTAATGCAAAGTACACATCGTAATTTGCTGTAAAAAGATTGGACGAGCAATGCATATAACGAGACTTAATTTTAGGTTTTATGCTGCATAGCTCGCTCATAAGGAAAGGTCAGAATGTTCGAACTTATGCCCCGTAACGTTTCTTTAAAAATAAGTAAAACTGGTGTAAAAGTAACAACAAATCAGTTAAGAAAATCTGGTGTTATTAACAAACTCTTGCGCTTACTTTTTGAACCCACAAGGAAATTTATCTTCCAAAAAGAGCAGGTAAATAATGCAAACGTACACCATTGTTGCAACTAATGCTGCGTCAGAAGCATTAGTTGAAGAAACGCTTGAACGGGAAAAGCAATTTAACGATTGGTAGAAAGTTCTTCTTTAAACAGCTTCAGAGTACAGAACAAAACTTTCGTCTGATTGGATTACCGTCTCATCCTGTGGGATACAATTCAGCGCAGTTGAACAAACACCATATGCTGAATTGTATTTTGTTCACTGTGGAAATAAAGCAAGAGCTATAATAGGTGAAGTAAACAAAAACATGTTCATTAAATTATGTATTTACTCATGAAGCTTTGCATTTCTAGATTTTTTATTTCGTAGTACAAGTCTCTTCAAGTTTTTAGTAAGGTCGAAATAGATACACTTTCAGTTTTTTGAAAACATATTTTAAGAAGATACTAGACTGAAAAGTTAATTTATGAAATAAGTCAAAAGAAGGAAAGGAAAAGAAAAAAAATACCCACTAATTTCAACTAATGCATTTTATGTGTTGGTTTCAGAAAAAAGAATTAGCGGCATGGCTGAAATAGCAATTGCTTCCAAATTTGTTTCGTTTTGTCTTTATTTGTATTTTTTTTTTTTTTGTTTTTTTTGTAGGAGTGTTCTTAAAAGAACAGTTTATTTATGTATTTATTTACTAATTAATTTATTTTGACTTATAGAAATATTTATTCCAAAATACATACCTTGGCTTGATGTAAAAAGATTGGACAAGCAATATATATAACGAATCTTAGTTTTAGGTTTTATGTGGCATAGCTCTCTTGTAAAGAAAAGTCAGAATTCTTGCTCTTATGCCCCCGAATATTTCTTTAAAATAACTAAAACTGGTGTAAAAGTATCACCAAATCAGTTAAGAAAATCTGGTGTTATTAACAAACTTTTGCCCTTACTTTTTCAACCCACTAGAAAATTTATCTTCCAAAAAGAGCAGGTAAATAATGCAAACGTACACCATTGTTGCAACTAATGCTGCATCAGAAGCATTAGTTGGATAAACGCTTGAACGGGAAAAGCAATTTAACGATTGGTAGAAAGTTCTTCTTTAAACAGCTTCAGAGTACATAACAAAACTTTCGTCTAATCGGATTACCGTCTCATCCTGTGGGATACAAAACTTAGTATTCAGCTCAGTTAAACAAACACCATATGCTGAATTGTATTTTGTTCACAGTGGAAATAAAGCAGAAGCCATAATGGGTGAAGAAAACAAAAACCTGTTCATTAAATTATGTATTTACTCACAAAACATTGCATTTCTAGATTTTTTATTCCTTAGTAAATCTCCTTAAGTTTATAGTAAGGTCAAAATAGATATACTTTTGGTTTTGTTTAAAAACATTTTTGAAGTCAACTTATGCATTTTATTTGTTAGTTTCAGAAATGGAAATTAACGGTATGGCTTTGAACTAAAAAATGGTTGAATTAGCCGATTGCATCCAAATTTGTTTCGTTTTGTCTTTATTTTTATTGATCGTTTTTTTTTTTTAATTATAATTTTAAAAGTTAAAAATGTTGTAACTTTTTCGCATTATAAATACGTTAAGTACGGCAGTTCAAGAGTTCCATGTCCTTGATTGAAAGGCTTTAAACCCAGTTTGGGGTGTATGGGGTTTTAGTAATATGTGATGATTGTTACAATATAAAACTGTTAAAACAGTTGATATATTGAGGATTCAGACAGAATTACAGTCATATACAGAATTAGCTTTTTTTACACATTTTGAGGAAAAAAAAAACGAATAAAAATCATTGAAAAAACCTAGAATTTTTACTTTCCGAATTTTGGACGTCCGAGTTCGATCGTTTATTGTACATATTAGTTCTTTTAGGAAATTGATCGTCTCACTTACCCTAGACTCACACAAACTATAAATCTTATTCTTATGTTTTGAGTTTGTTTTAGGAAATAATAATACATTTACTTTTAAAGTATACTTTCTGTAATTATGCATTTAATTATTTATTTATTTATTTTAACTGAGCTATCACGACTTGCTTATTATCCTCACTTGACCGTAGTTGATATTCGTTTCGTTTTTTAGATTACCATAATGACGAGAATCTGTCTAGCTCGTTGCTTTTTATACTTATTCAGAGCACGACCCCACTAGATGGCGCTGGCGCTTAACGGGCTTCTACAATTTATGACTTTTATGTGTTACCGATGTAACTATGATCGATCTGCTCATGCATCCACCAATCAATCTCAACGTTTCAAAGTTTGTTCATTTTTGATTGGACGTCGCCCATTTTAAACGCAAGAGATACTGAACGGAGTCTCTGAATCCACTAATCAATGGCACTGTAATGGAAACAGGGATTCCCAGTAGCGCCCACTTTGTTGCCATAAGTTTCAGCGACTGTCACAGCCTAGTAGCGAAAGCGAAGTTTAGTGAGGCCATGTTCAGATATACTAATTTTCGTCAATAAATCATCTGCGGTTTACATTTCTTTCCTTTTGTTTCATCCAAGGCTTAGGAGCAAGCAGATTGTACATTAAAAAACAAGTTTTTTCGTGTGTAAAATACTTTTTTTCTCTGGAAAAACATACATGCAGATGATTTTAAATAGTAAAACTTCATCTAAATACAAAATTTTTAGACTACTAATTTCCATCGTTTACGATTAATTAAAAGTAAAACTATCATAATTATATACGCTATAAATACGATCTTAAAGTTGAATAAACGGGTGCAATGGGCCATAATAACCACATCTTTATTACCTCATCCTATTTACCACTTCATTTCAAATACACTCACTGCCAAAAGTTAGAAACGGAGAGGTAACATTCAAAAACATTGCTAAGTACTGCTTCGATTGACACGAATTGCGACGAGAAAGTAGCAAATATGCTTATGCAATGAGCAAAACAAAGAATTACATACAGAGATGAATACAATAGTACATTTTCATAAATTAAAGGATGACGTCATAGTACAGTGATTTACAAAGTATTGTTTAAATTCAAACAAACACCAAAAACTGACTTTAATAGGGTATGTGAGCGCCCTCATATGCATACTAAGTTTACAGCATGTAACCATACATTTTATAAGTTGATCAACCACCACAGAGTCGAGTAATCACCGATCCTCCTGGAGAGCAGATTCCAACTCTGTGAAAGTGGGAAATGTTTAAATTTTCCTCTGTGTGCTTAACTTTGGGCAGTGAGTGTTATCTTCTTCTATTGCCTCGTATTACCTAATCTAGAAAATCACCAGTCATAATATCGGTACCTCTGAGTCAAACTAACGTAAGTCCAAAAACTGCGGTTTTTCGTTTTATTAGTGCGTTACATATGGAATCCGGTTCCACTCCGAACGATATGAACGTAATCCTGGGAAAAAAATATCCTTTAGAATATTTTATGAATGGTAAAAGAGTCCAATTCTTTGAATGCACCAAGCAACCGTTTGAATTTAAGGTGTCAAAATTCATATTGTCATATACATAATAGCCAAAATCACTGATTGAGTAACGCTCTGACGACACCAATAATGGAAATCATGCCACAGCATGCGTAGTGACGGCATTATCTCACTGTTAAAGCACCAAAAATTTAGTAAATTATTAGTATTAGTTTGATAATGTGGAGAAATGTTTTATTTTGACAAGGCTGAACTGGATCCGGTAACTTAACTGTTTTACCGGTAAGACTGTCATTAAAGAAGAATGAACACACGAAAAAGTGGTCAACAATGAACGCCATCTACTGGAGTTTAGGGTTCAGCCACTGGAGTTAGGGTTAAAACCAGAATATCACCCAACAGGCAATTGTTTCGTTCAAATGTAGAAGCAAATTTCACTCGTCATGCCTTGACGTGCGATTTTCTAGTATTCAAATAAATGCCATGCCGCCTGCCTTATCTCGAGGTCAGAGAAGTCTGATTGCGACAGGAAGGTCCGGGTTCGGATCCCGGCTCGGGCATGAACGTACTTTCTCTTACTTGTCCTTGTCCTTTCTTTGTGTGAATGTGTTGTTATGCTGTGAATGGTTGACTACCCTATAAACGGGTCCTTATGGCTTGTGTGTACTGCAGAAGTCGGACTGTGAAGCAGCGCACCCCAAATTGCCAGCCTAGCTGGCACACGACAGCAACAACAGTAACAAATAAATGCCATGTGTTGGATGCTGTATGCTGGTTGTTGAACGTTGTCATTGTCCAGTTCTTTATCCAACGTTCATTTATCATCAAAGGGCGTTTAATAAAACGGTAGTAATAAATTGTCCTCCCTGTAATAGCATACACTCTTTATTTTGTCATCTTGCAACAATCACTAATGTGAATAGAGCTACACGATTAAAAATTTAAAAAAATCATGCCCTTATGGGAAGAAAGAGGTAATCAGGTAGCTTTAAGGGGGCCCGGGACACAAACTTTGTCAAATTTTGCGATTTTGCTTTATGATATAAAAGCATTTTCCGTTTTTTTCTGCTTAAAAGGACGTTTGAATCTTGTTTTTATCTTAATTAGAACGAAAGATATAAATATTTTTGCTGCATGCATTTAACTAACATTACATGTATTTTTAAGACTTTAAACGCGTTTCTCTCCATGATGCAATTTTTCCAGACTTTTTGCATTCAAACTCTTTTAAGTAAAGAGCTGAAAGGACTAAAGAAACGACATTTGGAGCATATATTTTTCAAACAGTTTACTTCAATTTCTTTTTATTTGGCAAATTAAAAAAAAAAAAAAAAAACATTTAAGGTGATTTGGGGGAAGTGCAGCCCTTAAATTGCATAGTTCGACTTGATTAAGGCCTAGACATTACAATACTTGATACAAATTTTTTAATTCTTATTTCGTATGTTACCTGTTTTAGTGTGTTTCCGAAGACATGAGCCTGTTAAAATCATTGCAGATAAAAAAAATGAATTTTTTTAAAAAAACTATTGTGCTCTAGGGCCGCACTTTCTCAATAAAAGTGGGGCAAGAGCATCACCTATCTGATTTTTTTTTAAACCGTTTGAGAAAATAAGGGGCAGGTGCAATCAATAGAGTATTTTCTCCTGATTAAAAACGATTTTTTTATTTTTATTTTCACCTATTCATTGGAAAGTTATTACATTTTTCCTAACGAAACCTGTCAATGTAAAATGAAGAACGTTCAAGAAATAATGGATTATTAAACAAAATTATGAAGTTTTTATTTTAAATTAAATAAGGAACATGAAAGATAACTTTTATTATGCTAATAAGCTTAAAAAAAAAAAAAAAAAAAAAAAAAAAAAAAAAAAAAAAAAAAACTTGCATATCAAGGAATAATTTTTAAAACTTGAATATCAACGAACTTATAAAATATTAACTTAATAATACAAAAGGTAACTATACAACTGACAAAAGGTAACATGTTTTTGGCGAACTTGAACATATTTTTTTGTATAAGTACACTTAGTATAGTAATTAACAATTTAACGTATACTATATTCTGAAAACGTTACTTGGAATATCAAATTTCATTTACGATCTGAAGGGGGATTTGGAAGGATTGATACAATGTAGTCGTCTTGGATCTCGCTAACGTCGTCTCTTGAAGGATAACTAAACACAGTGCTATATTTTCCAGCAGTTTTTAACTTTAAAAATTTAATTTCAGGTTAAATATCATCATTTATATTAGTAATTTGTCCTACAAAATGTTTAGTCATCTTTTTTGACAAAGATGCAGGGATTAAAAATTAATTACATTGCTTCATTAAATCGTTGCAAGCAAAATATATCTGTCATAAAAGAACGTTGCCAGATTAATGGGAAAGTGCAGACCCAAAAAATGCGAGACTGCAATTGCCCCTTTTTTTCGGGCCGCACTTTCCCAGTCGTTGCAGCCCTAAAATTAATTGATTTGAAAGTAAAAAACAATAAATCTCAGCTTTAAAAATACGAAAAGTAGACATGAAATAGTTGTACTTACGTTTTGGAAGCACGAAAAAGTGAGAACAACAACAGAAGAAACGATGATTTCTCGAACCATAACAACATGGCACTGTAGTGAGAATGAGAAAAGTTAGGAAACGAGGGAGGGAGTAGAGTTACCATTCAAGTAGCGCGATCTAACGCCCGCAGTGCAAAGTAATAACGTTTACCAAGCTACCCAGATGGCAGCAGCCTTGCAGATATTCCCGGTTTCTTAATTATTAAGCTAAGCCGCACTTGCCCCAAAACCGCGCTTACCCTAACTGACCTTACCTCAAAAAATATGATTTTTTTTTAAGAAAAGTATATTTGGAATTTTTCTTCAAATATTTTCTATTTTTTATTAAACTAATATTTTTTAAATCGCCGAATAAAAATTAAAGCTTAGATATTTGGGCATTTTTTTTTTTTTTAATTTGAAAATTGGCCAAGAATATTTTGAGTTTTAGCGATTTAAAGCAACTTCATTAAAAATAAATAAATACATTTCAATGAAAGAATTCTCTTTTTAATATTTATGGTACGATTTGCTTATTAAAATAGATGGTGAATCATTGCAAAACATTTTAAAACGCTTAACTGTTTAATACTTTTTTTTCCAAAATGTGTCCCAGACCCCCCTATAAGTATACCCAAAAACAGTTCTTACTAAAGTTTAAAACTGTCTTTATTTCAGTGTTAAGGGTCTCTCGTTTGTTCAAACGAAACAGTGTAAGCGAACTAAAACCATGGATATACCGTGATTGTTATTTAAACATTTTTTAACTATCGTTTATATTTACACTGATTTTTTTTTAAAACTTATGCTTAAAACATCAATTCCTTTTCAGAAAAAAGTTTTTTCTATTTTTCTTGCTAAAACTTTTTCTAATAACAAAATTCCAATCACGGAGTATTTTCTCTAGAAATGTTAACAATAGTTTTAAAAATTTTTGAACTTTAAAAGTTTAAGAGTTTAAGGACATAAAAAAAAGAGTTATATTATGTATGTAAATTAGATTTATATAGAAAGTACCTTGTTTAGTTATTTAGGGCTAAACAAAAAATTGAAATTACACGACAACTTCAACTACAACTTATTGAAAACTATGTTTCACCATAACTTTCTTTTACAATTCTTATAAAAAGATAAAATGTAATTAATGTATAAGACGAGAATTATTTCTCTCCAGACAGCGTTTAAAAAAATATATTTATAGTGGACAATAAAAATACTCAACATATTTTTCAAATGGGAACTTTTTTTTTTTTTTGCAACTTAAATTAGTGAAATGTTTTGAAATACAGTTAACATCAATTAGTTATAATTGAAAATTTTGCCCAAAGAGAAACCTTTCGTTGCAGTACTTTAATGAACTGCTAACTAATTATCACTTTCAAAAGACTTATGGTGCAATTACTTCTGCACAACTCTTGCTTTAGGCAAATTTATCAATCCCGATGTAACAACTAAGCATACGGTTTTTTACTTTTAATTCCTCGCTCTTCTGTTTAAATTTGCTAATGCAAGTTATTGTTTAACTTAGTAATTTGTGGGTATATATTTTAACTTTTTTTGAGCAATCACGATTGCTTATTGTTCTCATTTGACTGTTTTGATGTCCTATCATTTTATTTTCCCACCGCCACCCTCCACACCGTCACCGTCGACCGGGTCCTCACGATGCTGCTCCTATAGCGAAAGCCGTCTCCAGGTTGCATCCATGTCCTACACTAGCATACATACACATACACACACATACACCTACACACTTATACACAAACACACACATACACAAACACACAACTACCCACACATTCATGCCTGCACACACATACACCATACCCTCCCCCCCCCACACACACATTCATATACACAACTACCCACACACTTATGCCAGCACACAGACACAAACAATCATGCCTACATACACATACCCCTACACACAAACACACATACCCCCCACACACAAACACACACGCCTACATACACACACTCGTGATTGCGAAAAACATAATTTGAATTCAAGATGTCAAAATTCAAATTATTTTTTTTGTTTTGTTTTGTTTTGCATAGCGTTTTTTTGCACGTACAATTTACCAAGTTTAAAGGTGTTAAGGTTAAAACTTCTCTAGGCGTGTTGGGCATTTTTTGAGATGGGAAAACACAATTGAACTCGTGTCTCTGTAACCGACACCAGGATTGCAGAGCATGCAACGTGTTAAAGCGTAAACATTTTCAGGCGCGTTGGACATCTTTTAGCGAGCCGAATGGCTAAAGTGCTGGAGTTCAGGGTGAGATTGAGAGTTTGAGCATCTGGTTCGAATACTCATTCATTTCTGTCTTACATTCCTTCTCAAAGCTTGTACGAATTTCTAAATATGTGAGTTTATGTAAATAGTTTTGTAATAGTAGTTAAGAATAATGAATTAAATAAAAAACACTTATTTTAAAAGTATTTCCTGCACAATAACTCCTGAGGATTCAAAAAATACCCACGTAATTGTTCAAGTTGTCACTACGGCACTCCCGAAGTGTTTTTTTTTTTTTACTTCCTTTTACAAAAAAGGAAGTACTGCATTCGCGAAAAATTTTTCACTGAAATATCGGCCTTAGTTTCCATTTTGCTCGCCCCCGAATGAAGATTGATTTTTTTTCCAACCCGACCACACATGGATACATGTCTAAGAACGTATACACACTTGAAGAATCCATTTTGACGATCCCCGAGTTAATTACAACGAGTTTTCTCCAGATGTACGTATGTATGTGCATATGTGTGCATGTGCGTATTTATCTCGCATTACTCAAGAACGGTATGTCCTAGAAAGTTGAAATTTGGTACATAGACTCCAAGTGGGGTCTAGCTGTGCACCTTCTTTTTTGATTGCATTCGGATGTTCCAAACGGGGTCTTTTACACATTTTTGTGGTGAAATCATTGTTAATTTCAATGTAAACTCAAGCGGTGCTGTAGTTTGGTAAACACATGGCAATATATCGCCAAGCTTTTGGTCGCCAAGTTTTGTCGCCAACTTGGAGAAAAATTTGGCGATTTTTTTCTTTTTTTTTAATTTGGTTTCAATTTGGCCATATTTAGAGAGTTAACCATTGAATCACATTAAAACTGCCAAAATTGCGAAAATTTATCTGTATAAAACGTTTTTTTTTTTTTTTTTGCTTCGGTTCACAACAAACTTGGGGTGAAAATAGCTAAAGTGTTTTTTTGCTCACTCCGAGGCACTATTATCTTTAAATTGGAGTAAAAGAAAGTCATGTGATGTACACATCAGCTTGTTTTTTTTTTTTTTTTTTTTTTTTTTTTTTTTAAATTGATGATGTAATTTTACTCATTACCAATTATCTTTCGCCGTTCAGTCAAAAGATTTCATTCCTGGGCCAATAAACACCCAATGGTTTTGGAGCGAAACGTCTGCAGATTGCATTTTGGATAAAAAGCAAGTTCTCATGTTTTTTTTTTTTTTTTTTTTTTTTTTTTTTTGTATGACAAACTGATCAGACTAAAGATAAACAAGGTTGAGCAATGTCTGGTGAGTAGGGTGAGTGAGGCAAACAACCAAAGTTCTATTTTTTGCTGGGTTCACCTTCAGCATTGTAGTCTCACATGATCACGTTTCAGAGCACCCTTTTCTGTTGACAATCGCTGGAATATATTAACTTGACAATTTACCATCTTTTTTTTATTTTTCGTGCGTTTGTAGTACTTTGTAGTACAAGCACTTGAAATTCAGCTAATATTCAAAATGCCATCAACGGGAGGTTAACTGCAAAACTAGTTTATTTTGACCAATCCGAGTTTTACACACCGGAAATTTACACACTAAATGAAAAAGACATATGGAATCTCTATAAATTCTGGGTGGTTCCGACACTATCGATTCTTTTTTTCCATTTGTGTGACTCATACCGTGTATTTCAATTGTTTTGCACAAAGAGTACCATCTCTTTATCACATAACGTTATTTGCTTTATAAGTTCTTTGTTAGCTTTTTTTCGCAAAATGTTTTGTTTGATTGGGCGTTTATTTATACATTTATTTATTGCTATGCGATTGAACCAATAGGACCTAAACAGGGAGATTCACACAAAAACAATTTTGATTTTTTTCAGTTTTGAAAGTAAATGTGATACCAATTTAAATATCTATAGAAAACATATTAGAGGGTAAGCGCCATAGTTGACATAGATTTGTCAAAAAGACAATGCTTTTCCGCTAAAAGTGGATCCACTATAATGGAATATATGTGCATTTAATCCACTGTGTGTTGTTAGTAGCGTTAAAGCCGTGATAGAGGTAATGCAGCAGCAATCTGTTCTGTTTTTGGTATAGAAAATTGAAAAAAAATATATATCGACGAAAAAAAGCAGTTAGGAATTGTTGTTTTTCTTTTATGCTCAAATACGTATTGTGCTATTTTTCAGAGCGAACTGCTCCAAGAAACCATAGTGACTTATCTTTTTAGATTATAATTATTTTTGCTACATGTTGACAATCAAAAAACAGTAGGAATGTAGAATTATGATGTTATAGGAGCTGAGGCACGTCTCTAAACCTGCATACCTACCTATGTAATGCTAACAAATACTTTACCGTACCATCAAAGTTAGTGCAAAATCGCCGTGAAATTAAACTTCGTATGACTGTTTTTTTAGGCATATATAAGACAAATGCAACTTTGGAACGCTAAAAACTATTTTTTACCATCAAAGTTATGTACTTATCAGTTAATGAAGAAATGGTTTTGGTTCTTGGTCGAATCTTTTGAAAATTATTTTTGTTGGTATGTCGGTTTAAAAGTTTTATTTTTTACATCCTGTGGTTTCAAAAAAAACAATGAAAAAGAAATGAAAGTTTGGCATTCAGATAAAAGTCATTTTAAAAAAATCACAAAGATTCTGGCGAAAAAGACTTACATGTATGAATTAATTCCTTTAGAGCGTCGGATTTGTCTAAAACGTATCTGTTACATCAGTTTTAATGTTTTCCCTCAACAACAGTTTCAAAGAGCCCTAAAGATCCCTTGCAGCAAAACTACTCGGAACTTAATTTTACAAAAGCATGCTAATTGTTGTTTTATATTTATTTAGATTTTTATTTTATGTATTTATTTTGATTTTTGTAATTTTTTCGTGCTAATAATAGGTTAACAATTCCCTTTTTTTTATTTATTTATTTTAAGAATGCATGTTTTTAATTTCATTCGAAATAACAATGGAAAATAGGTCAAATTAACAAAGCAGTTCAATATCTTCTGAGATTTGAAACATGAACCTATTTAGTAGGCAATGACAAGGCACTTCGCTTGTTATGTTCTCAAAGCAAACACACCCGAGTATTACTGAGGAATTGTTATTCTAATTTTCTGGAATAGTGTGGCTGTTCTGGGCAGTTTATTTTCGACAAAGGCACTATACCAAATGACATGTACTACAGGTTATATATTCAAAACATAGTGATATAATACTTAAATATGTTTAAATATTAAAAAAAATATACTCTTCCTCTTCAGTTACAGGTACCTCTTCAGTTAAAAGTTAGTAAAAATGTTAGTTTATGAAGTTGTTTTTCATTGCAAACATATTTTGGTCTAGTGCGTCATTTTTCCCCTTTAGAATATTCCGTATGTATAACCAAACATTTAAAAATAAAATTGCTTTCTCAATGCGTTGAATACATTCTTGGAAAAAAAGCATGAGGCAAAATTCAGGTAAGTTTTCTGTTATGTTCTCTTTTTAAATTAATCAACTGCTAGTGCTAATATAAATGCTACTTTATCTTGCATTTAATAATATTGTCGTAATCATAGTTGGAATAATAAAAAAAAACTATTTGTTTTCAGTTAATACTATTGGAATGTTTGAAAACAAGTTAAATGAAAATGGAATAAGAGCAAATATCAAAGCACTGTTTTCCTTCTAAAATTTATCTCTACTCTAAAAACATACATTTCTATCTCACAGCTAATTTATCGAAGAATTACACACCTTATTACAGGCATAACATGAGAAAAAAAAATCAAAGTGATAATTATGATTAAAAGTGCATAGAATATAAATTATATTCATATTTATTAAATTGTCTAACTTAATATAAAAACTTTTATGACCAATAGAATGGTTCAAAATTACATGCAAACTAGTATGTTATGACCATCACGAAACTTTCTTCTATATCTTTCTTATAATTCTAATCCCTCCCCATGCCTAACGAGGAAGCAATATTCCCAACAAAAACAAAATTACACATCCAAAAATTGACGACCAACCCAATGTCTGAATTATCGCAAAATCAAAGCAAAGAGCGAAAATTGAAAGTTATTTTAAGACTTGCTTGAATTAATTACAAATATTTTATTTGTTAACAAACATACGATGGCAACAGTTAAAGTCTTTAAATCATTTTGAGATAATATTTCCGATCATTTCCATACAATTAAAATCACGAGAAATACGAAGATGACAGTTTATTACGATTTATCTTTGTTATTGTTGCATTAACAAAGCTATTTTTATTCACGAAACAAAACAAAAAAATAAAAAATTATAATTTGAATTTTGTCACCTTGAATTCAAATTATGTTTTTCGCAATCACGAGTGTGTGTGTATATGTAAGCGTGTGTGTTTGTGTGTGTGGGGTGTGTGTGTGTGTGTGTAGGTATGTGTGTTTGTGTCTGTGTGCAGGCATGAGTGTGTGGGTAGTTGTGTATATGTGAGTGTGCAGGTGTGTGTGTGTGTGTGTGTGTATGTGTTTGTGTATGTGTGTAGGTGTATATATGTATATGTGTGTAGGTGCGTGCATGTATGCGTGTAAGTGTAGGATATTGACGAAACCTGGAGACGGTTTTCGCTAGAGGTGCAGCATCGTGAGGACCCGGTCGACGGTGATGCTGCGGAGGGTGCTGATGAAAAAAATCAAAGGAACGTCAAAAACAGTCAAATGAAAGCAATAAGCAATCGTGATTGCTCAAAAAAAAAAATCAACACGTCTTGGAACGATTGGCGCCAAACTTGACCCAACGCCTGTTTACATATGGATTCACATTTATTCCAAATTTCATACAGAACGTTGCATTACTTCTTCAGATATAGCACCCACAATGGAAAAAAAGAACGTTCGATTGCGCCACCTCCTTTTCAGCTGTTGACACCTAAATAAAATCAGTTCTTATACCCTCTAGGGGCTACTTGTCGATAAATTTTTGTTTGATTCCGTTCGTTATTTCTTGAGATACAGCAGTCACAATTGACCATAAAAAACGTTCCATAACTCAACCACCGTTTGAGCTATTGACACCAAAATTGAATAAGCACTTTCTCCTGTTAAGATCAACATATGGACCAAATTTTGTTTGATTCCGCCAGTTATTTCCTGGGTAATAGAAGGCACGCATAACTCAAGATACGTCCAATTGCTCCACCCCTTCGAGGAATTCGCGCCAAAAACCAATGGGCACAAGTTCACATAGGTACACATATGTGTACCGAATTTCGTTCGATTTCATGAGGTAGTTTTTGCTGTATAGCGGCCACAAAAAACTGGTCATACACATACGTGACACACACACACACACACACACACACACACAGAGAGAGACAGACAGACATTTTCCAAAAATGATCGAAATGGACTCAGCACACCTCAAAACGTTCGAATCCGTCGAAATTCGAAAATTTGCACGAATCCAATACTTTTTTCTATATATTAGATATAGAAGAAAGTAAAAAAGAAAAAAAAAGTTTCTCCTAGATACCAGGACACCCCTCAACATTTTTATACTAGTGGATAGTAATATACTGAAAGAATTTTAGCTTCCTATTTTAACTGAAAGAGGGTGCTCAACCTCCTCCCCCAATCATCAGTATGGGGAGGGGGGGGGGTTAAAAATACATTGAACTGAAAATACAATGTTAAATTTTATTATATACACGAGTCATATGCATGTACATTGCAATAAAATAAATATTTACAAAAAAAAAAATCAGCTGGGGAAATATAACACTGGGGAACAATTTGTAAAACAATTTCTGTTGAGTTAGGTTTTTGAGCTGTTTTATAGTTAATTAGGCATGCTGGTTTCAAAACTGCAGTTAGTTTTATTCTACCACGTCAAGTTTTTTCTCTACACCTTATGAGAATGTGACTACTCCCCGCGGAATCGAGCATGAATCATTGGCTGGCTGGCACTAACCTTCTCCGATTGGCGCCGGGTAAATGACGCATGGGAGCACAGCGACAGGTTTATACTGATCTGGGGTTGTTCAATTACGCCTGAGATACTGTAGTGAGAGGTTGTATGTTACTCTGAAATAGTGAATCACATTCCAACGTGGAGTTTGAGTTCTTGTTTATATACTGTTCTTGTTCTTGTTTTTGAGCGTTTAGTTTTCATTTATACATCAACTGAAACTTTTCCTTATGGCTAGTTCACGTCGTAAGTGCTTAAACAGCCCCGATTCGTTTTGTTATATATGTGGCAGTTTTACCATTCCCAGTCAAAGGACAAACATCAGTACATTTGTCAGGCAAGTCTATTATGCCTATTTTAAAGTGAAAATTGGAGATCAAGACAAATCATGGGCTCCACACAAAGTGTGTAAGCAGTGTGTTGAGGGTTTACGGATGTGGACAAAGGGAACACGTGGTAAATTTCCATTTGGTATCCCTATGATTTGGCGAGAGCCCAGAGATCATTCAAGTGATTGTTACTTTTGTATAGTGAAAACGTCAGGATATAATAAGAAAAACAAATGTAAAATAGAGTATCCTAGTTTACCATCAGCTATACGCCCAGTGCCTCATTCAGCTGAAATCTCAGTGCCAGTTTTCAATGAATTACCATGTTTGGAAATACAGGAATACGAGTCTGATGAAGATCGAAGTGACCCCAACGATAAAGATTTTGAAATTGACTGTGATTCCGTTCGTAAGGGATTTGAGCAACGTGAGTTGAATGATTTGGTACGAGATTTGGGATTATCCAAAAAAGCTTCAGAGCTCTTAGCATCAAGACTGCATGAGAAAAACTTGCTTGAAAAGGGAGCTAAGGTATCATATTTTCGATCAAGAGAAAGCGCGTTTCTGCAGTACTTTCGAAGTGATGATGGATTTGTGTATTGCGATAACGTACATGGTTTAATGGAAGAGTTGGGAATTTCAGCCTATAACGCAACTGAATGGCGACTGTTTATCGATAGCTCAAAGAGGAGCTTGAAGTGTGTTCTTCTTCACAATGGAAATTTATTTGGTTCAGTCCCGATAGGCCATTCAGTTCATTTGAGGGAAGAATACGAAGACATAAAGAGAGTCATTGATTTGTTGCAATATCAAATGCACCAATGGATCATTTGCGTTGACCTTAAAATGGTCTGCTTTCTTCTTGGCCAGCAACGCGGATATACTAAGTATCCCTGCTTTTTGTGTATGTGGGACAGCAGAGCTCGTGAGAAACATTGGATGCAGACGAACTGGCCGCCAAGATCTGACCTGAAACCTGGTGATCCAAACATTCTACATCATCCACTCGTCGACAGAAAGAAAATTATATTTCCACCTCTGCATATAAAATTGGGTCTCATGAAGCAATTCGTAAAAGCTTTACCAATTGAAGGAGACTGTTTCAAATATCTCATTTCAGCATTTCCTAGCCTGTCATTTGAAAAGATAAAGGCCGGTGTTTTTGATGGTCCACAGATTCGGCAGCTTGTGAAAGATGAAACGTTCATAGGAACAATGTCAGAAATTCAAAAGAATGCTTGGTTGGCATTAAAAAACATTGTTAAAGACTTTCTTGGAAATACACGAGCCCAGAATTACGCCGAAATTGTCCAGCAACTCTTGGAGAGCTTCAAAATGCTTGGTTGCCACATGAGCATCAAATTGCATTTTTTACATAGCCATCTTGCTAACTTCCCGAAAAATCTTGGTGCAGTCAGTGATGAACAGGGCGAGCGATTCCACCAAGATTTGAAGGTCATGGAGACACGATATCAAGGTAGATGGGATGTACATATGATGGCTGACTATTGTTGGAGCATCAAGCGAGAATGTCCACAGATTAAACACTCCAGAAAAAGCTATAAGCGAAAATTTTTACCTTAATATGTATAAATACACAATTTTACTTGCGGTAACTATTATAGCCTTTGTATGAATAAAATTGTTGATTGTAAACAGTGCATTTGACAAGTTTTTACTTTTATTTTCCTTTATATGCACAATTTGTATGACTTTTGAAGGTATCCTGTAGGTTGAAAACATGACGTGATAGACAAAAACTGCGAATATTTTTGGACCCAGAGGCCAAAAGTTAGTTGAAATCAAGTCACAGATTTAAGACAACGAAATTGCTGTTCCCCAGTGTAATGTTCTTAAATTTATGAAATTTTCTATGCTACGGGCAATGTTAAATTGAGGGGTCATTGACACCGTCTTAAAATTTTAGTAAGAAGCTAAAACTTTTACAGCATAATACTACTAGTAAGTCTAAAAAAAGGGGGGGGGGGGCTGGACTCTAGCTTAAAAAAAGTTTTTTGAACTACGCGAATGACCAACTTTGATACCGTAAACTCGTACTAGTCAATCTTTTGTAACATTAATTAGGTAGCCAATCAGGCACTAAACGGGTACGAATGCTTAAATATTATTTCCAAGTTTTTATACATATAAATCACATGGTAAATTCCAAAAAGTACTTTCCACTTTCGTTAAGGGGACTACTCAAAGAGACTTACTGTCTCTGGGATAAGAAAAACTAACAAAAACCAATGAAAAACATTAAAATCGAGCATTACTAATAATTTCATTCATATTCATTTTTACGGTTTGACAATTTATGACACTAATTGTACGAATTTACTGGTAGTTACAGGGCTTTTATTAAATTTACTTATCCCAATAATGTTGACCAATTTTAGGCCAAAGAAATCAATATTAATTTGATTCCTATACTAAAACTTACATATAAGAACAATAAAAAACAAATAAGTGAAATAGTAAAACATGTATGAAATCTCGCAACACAGCTGCAGCGTGGGCAAAATATTTCATACCTTTAAGTTAAGAAACTTTTAACGACAACCCCTTTTAATGTTAGATGTTTTATGAAAACAAGTTTTTTTCCCTTTCATTAATGTCATACATAACTTATTTTCCCAAGCCTCTTAATTGGGGGCTTGGATAAAGCGAAGCACATGAAAGCAAACTTCATGATTAATGGTACGTGGTCTAAAGAAATCGATATTGATATTATAGGGGAAGCAATGATTGCGACGTTATTTGAACGCAATTGACTAAGCGCTTTACTTTGTTGTCAGATGACATACAAATAACTTCCAACTTGCAATTTAAGAGCGGAAAATTCTAACATTAAAATTCTATGTTTATTCAGAAAATTAAATTTGGAAATACAATAAAGATTCGATTTTACGTCCCCCAAATCTACGTTTTCCCCGCATTCTACGTTTTTTCACCAGGTCCTATCATAAATTTTGCTGCTAGTATCTCTCGTATTTCCGTAAGACTTTTAAAGAAACGTATTAGTTGGGATTTCACTGCATTATGAAGATATTTTGATTTTTTTTGCGGTTGTACTAGACGATAATGAAATGACTACTCAACTAATGATTTAAATCGCTAGCAATTTAGACATCGAGTTTTTTTTTTAAAAACATTTTTCGAACTATATTCATTATCATAAAGCGCAGAAATTACAAATTATTGAAGTTTCTACTTAAATTAAAATAACTTGATAATTAAAAAAAAAAAAACTTTTTCATAATACTTATCTTCTGCGTTGAAAAAAGATATTAGTTGTAACCCCAAAACACGTGTTGGTGAAAGGTTTTTAAACTGAGTTTGAATTACGATCGTTTAAATAGTTTACTTTTATGCTATACAATTAGTAAAGTTGTAAATATTATTTTTTAAACATTTTAATAATTTTTAACTGGTTTGAAATGGTAGACTGTGTGAGGTAAAATTTGAAATGTTAAATTACAGTCTACCTAAGGAGATTAAAAAAATATATTAATTATGCATTTACTAATAATAAATCTTCTTCGTGTGACAATGAGGACTTTTGACTGCCAAAACTTTCTGAAAGTAATTAATTATAAATATTGCGTTTTGAAGCCAGGGAATTGTTTTCTATGATGAAAAATTTCCACTTTTGATTAATCATTGAAATGTTCTCTAATGTTCTGTATTACAGAAATCTTGTCCCAGTACCAAACGCCCAGTAATCAGACTGCAAGACATATCAGCGGGAGAGAAATTCATTGATATTTTTACTAATTAAACTACAAAAACTAACAGGAATTGTAAATTCATTTTTTTAACGCTAATAAATGGGAAAATACAAACATGTTAAGATTAAATGTTAAACAATACTAGTATGGGGGAAGAAAAATAATAAAATATAAATGCAAACGGCTAACACTTAAAATTTATTACAAATCATTAGTATTATAAGTTTTACTAATTATTAAAACTACTTATGATTAATGACGAAGAGATAGAGGTTACATCTATTAACGTTTCTCTAAACAATTTCATTTCCAAGTGAAAAGGATCCTCATAATCATTTCAAACTTGAATCAATGATTTTAGAAAATGCGTAGATCCATTAAAACTAATGGGAATTTACGGGAACCCTTTCTAAAATCACACATTAAATTTTACTTCAAACTAACTTTTATTAATTTTACTCAATGCATATGTTAATTAACTCCTTTCCAATTGCTCGAAATAATTTTAAAATCTTCTAAAATTATAAACGAATACTGAAATAAATTTTAGCATTAAGATAATTTAAGGTGTTTCTAATTTAGGTATTTCATAAACGCTTTTGATTTCAGGTTGACAGTGAAATGAGTGAAAACGATAGAAAATGACAAAATTTGCAATAAATGTCGTTGGCACGTGTTTTGGGGAAAAATTGGATACACTTGACAAAAAGAAATAGAAATACTGTCCTAGAATTTTAAAGCATTAAACGTATCTCTTCGCGTTTTTTTTTTTTTCCCAGTAAAAGCAACGTTATGACAGACTAAATGTTGTCACGAAAAACGATGTAACATATTCGCAGCCTTAAGTTTGTAAATTAAAAGTAAAATATGATGTGCTCCGTAGCGAGGATTTCCACCTACATTGAAATACTCTGGAAAACATTAGAAAATACATAATAAGTTTATCAAAGCTCTTTCAAAAAAAAAAATTGTTTTCAAAAAAACTTTCGTAAAAAGACCCGTCAAGAGTGAGCATGTCTTTCACTTAATGCCGTAACGCACCATCTTTTTAATTTTTATCTCGTAATTTTTTCCGCAAAACCTAACAAAGCAGCCATAGTATTTTTGTAAAGTTTGTGATTTACATACACTGCTCGACATTGAAAATGCAACACCAAGAAGGAGCGTTCAAAAATTTATGCAAATTTTAGAGTAGACGTGCATAACTGAGTTATGTAAATGATGTGAAATGCGCAGCTCTCCGACGCACGTGAAGTAAGATATAAGGGAAGGAACTTGCAGAATGGGCAATATTCGTGTCGTTATTTCTGACTTGGGAATTATCGAAGAAATTTTGCTTTTGTCTTGGAGGATACGTGTGACACGAGATAATGCCAGACCGCCGTCAACGAAGGCACTTCCAGCAGATAGACGATTTTACGAAGGGCATGGTGATCGGACTGAGAAGGGGAGGTTGGTCCATACGTCAGATCGCAGCTGATATCCACATGGATGCGAGCACGGTGCATCGGCTGTGCCGAAGATGGTTGGAACAACGAAATGTGGCAAGATTGAGGGGTGCAGGGGCAGTCAGAGTGACGCCAGAACGCGTGGATCGGCGCATCCACCGACAAGCTGTAGCAGACCCACAAGTCACTTGTTCCTCAAGTCTGCAGCAGGTGCAAGATACCCTGAATGTTTCCGTGTCAACCAGAACCATTTCTCGTCGTTTGGTCGCACGTGGTCTGCAATCACGGCGTCCGCTAAGAAGACTGCCATTGACCCCACAACATAGACAGCAACGTTTAGTGTGGTTCCGGACTAGAGTGACGTGGATGATAGAATGCCGAAATGTCGTGTTCTCAGATGAATCCCGCTTCTCTTTATGCAGTGATATTCGCCGCATACGCGTGTGGCGTCGACGGATGGAGACAGATCTAATCCGGCAGTAACTGTGTAACGTTCCATCGCAAGACAACGTGGCATGATGGTTTGGGGCGCATATGCGTACAATTCCATATCTCCTCTAGTTCGTATTCAGGGCACTATGACGGTCCAACGATACTAGGATAATGTGCTGCGGCCGGTCGAAATCCCTTACGTTCAAGGGCTACCTAATGCAATTTTTCAGCAGGATAACGTCCGACCACTCAGTGCTCGCATCTGCCAACATGCTCTCCAAGGCACACAGATGCTTCCCGGGCCACCATACTCTCCTGACCTGTCACATGTGTGGGATGTGATTGGACGCCGTTTTCAGACTCTGCCCCTGCCTCGTTCAGAAGACGAACAGTGGCAAATGGTTGAAAGGGAATGGAGAGACACCCCTCTGGACACCCTCCGCACCCTTATTGACTCTATGCCTAGACGTGTTTCTTCGTGTATCGCTGTCCGTGGTGATCCTACATCCTACTAAGCCGACGCCGTTCTCGCTCTGTATTCTGCCTATCATTTTGAAATTAAGATAATTTATTATTTCTTGCTGTCTCTGTCTTTTTTCCAAATTTCATTACTTTTGACCACTCTTTCTTGGTGTTGCATTTTCAATGTCGAGCACTATATATTTTCTTACAATTTCATTTTCTTACCATTGAGCTACAAAATATTGCGTTATTATTTTGCATTTCTAGTTTTTACTTTGTTTTTTCGTTCAGTTGCTTCTAGACAATAAAATAGCTCAAAATATCGAGGTATGTAATAATGCAAGTATTGCGGTGTAAAAAAAATATTCACTGTGAAATGACAATGATTTTGGAATTAACAAAGTCAGTATTAGTTGAAACCTACTGTTGTCCAGTTAAGCACTTATTTAGTTAATGTTAGACTTGTGTTGATTGTAAATGTTTGATTCAATTTTTCAAGTGCACGCGGAGCAAAGCGAAATTGATCATTTCATTTACTTAGTCATTTAATAAATCACTTACGCATTCATTTTTTTGTTAACTCACCCTTCCTTCATTTAGTAATTCGCTAATAATTGATTTATTCTCTCATTTTCTTAGTCATTCACTATTTTATTCAATATTTAGTTTAAGTATTCGTTTATTGTTTCCTTTTTATTATTTATTTATTCATTTATTTAGTGAAAAAATATTTTAAAATCAAGTAGAAAACATTATGTATAAAACTATGTGTTATTATTTAAAGATTAAAAAGAAAAAAAAGTTTTAAAATAGTGCAAAAAATAAAATTTATATTTGAACGTAAAAAAAAAATTATAAAAAAAAAATAATCTTTTTTTTATGTATTCGAATTTGAAAAACGAGTTTGTTCATTTCGACAAAGTAAAGTTACCTTAACTACTTCACTGTCGCACATTACCCTACTATGTTTCACGTGTATTCCTCCAAACAAAAATTATCTTAACAAGAAATGTTTTCAATTGAAACACGTTCTTTTTCTAAGTTTTAATTTTAGTAAAAATCTTGCTTGTGCTGAAGAAAAAAGTAGATGCATTGTATATCAAATAATGTCTCTTATCGGTTAAATCTTAAAATTTCAATAAACTGCGTTTTGCTTCTCCAGATAAAATTACTGCAAATATTCCAGAGTGCCCAGAAAAATCTAAATTTGTGTATAATACATTTGTACACATGAAAAATTCAATGAAATTAAAAAAGTTTTACAGGAAATACTTCAGAGTTCTTTAAAGAGTAGTATGAAAACAAATTATACCTTTTTCTCTCGAGACGCAATATAACATGTGCTTAAGCCTCTTTGTTGTTTTGGGGCTTTTTTAAGGTCATATACATAAATGATTACGGCATGTTGTGACCTGACATTGACATGTAAAACAAATAAATTTGATGAATTTTTAAAAAACAATCCTGATGCTTTTATAATATTAAAAAGTATTTTCAGAGATAATGTAAACACTAATTCATTATGTTGTGACATTTTTAAAATGCCCATGCAAAATTATTTACAGATAAGCAATACGCATACCGGAAGAAAATAACTAGTAGGGGAATGGGGGACAAAGTGAAATGGTTAGGATGACTGAGTTCTTTCAAAATGAACAAATCGGAAATTTGTTTTGAAACATAAAGAAAGAGTATTCTATTTTATGGTACAACTTGAGTAGAAACAGTATTTTTTATGTTTAGCAGTAAATTTGAGTCTTCAAAAAAAGAAAAAAAATTGATTTTTTTTTTCATGGGGCAAAGTGAAAAATAAAAAATGTTTCTAAAAAAATTATTTTTTGTCGATTATAAAACATATTTTTGATTAAAAGAATCAGTAAATAAAAGGTTGAAAGAATAGATGAAAAGAAAATGAAACAATAAACGAATAATTAAACAAATAAATCAGTTAGTATATGCAGCAAAATAAATGAGCAAGCAAAAGAATGACTGATTAAGAAAATAAATGAATGAATGAATTAATAAGTGAATTACTAAATGAAGTAATGTAAATGAGTTAACTACTAAATGAAAACGTAAGTGATTTATATTAAGTAATTCACTGAGTAAATTAAACCAACTATTTCACTCTGCCCCATCCACTTTGCTCCGTATGTACTTCACTATTTGTACAATTCATTTAAAATGCAAATAAGCTTAATATTAACTAAAATAATACTGTATTGAATATTAGGAGGTCTCTATTAATATTTGAAATGCAAAAGCAGGAACTTTATCTTTTTTTGTAATATCAAAAATAATTTTTGACTTATAACAAAATATTACAATATGAGTATCATTTTTTTAATAATTGCGTGTGTTACCAAATGATTTAGTCTTCGGCTGTGTTTTTTTCTTGACTGAAATAGACTACATATGGCACTACATAGTCAAAATAATACCAGGTAGGTGGAACTAAAAGCAGAGTAAACATTTTATCATTTCACTTTGCCCCGCTATTTCACTTTGCCCCCCTGTTCCCCTACCTTTTTTTAAAAATGTTTTTAGCTCTTCAGAATGAACACTTGATTACATAATTATTTTACTTTTAATGTTTCTAACGTGTTTAATGAAGCACAATGTTTATCTCCCTTTTCTCCATATGTCGTGCTCTTTATACTACTGAAAAATAACCATCAAATAAAACTGCAGAGCTTGAAGCTGTAAATTTATTTTAAAAAATAATTTTCTTAATTACAATCCTCGAGAAATGCATTCAGTTTATTAAAAGAAACAATTTGAGAAAAAGTAAACAACGTTTCTCCCTTCTAAGATTTACTGTTTCCAAACTCAGCAATCTTTCTTAATCCAAAGTTTTTTGTTTCTCTTTTTGTCTTTTCACCCAGCAATTTCTTTCAAAATAAAACTTAATAGATAAGGCACGTCAAAGAAGAAAATATGCCATGTCAGTGCGAAAAAGAAAATAACTCCGTAACTCTAAATGGAAGAAAAAACTGTGAAGAATTCTTTATAAGGACTAAAAAAGAAACAGCTGGAGAACTAGTTGAGGGAAGTAATTGTAAATTTCTATTTAAAGTTTGTGACAGTTGAAAAATGGACGCTTGTTCTTCATTGGAAGTATAATTTGTAATTGAAAGTTAGAAATTATAAGAATATATATACTAAATTTATAGCTTACGCTTTTTAAATAATGTTTTAAAGAGAATGCATTTTCTCTTTTCTGATGTGACGATAAATCAAAAAGCATTTTTTCCGGTCTTTACTGGAAAATATTGATTGCATTGTTATTGTTTTAGTTAAAATAAATTGAACCAAAACCCAATGATTTGATAAAATCAAATGGGTGTTAAAAAGAGATTACAACATGTCAATTAAAATTCATCAAGGAGAAAACATTTGTATTGTATTAATATACGAAATGAGAACAACTTAAGAGTAATTACAAAAACAGTTGCGTTTATCATTTAGACTATTAAAATTCGACCGTATTCAAGTATGTATATCCAGCTAAAGGTGTATTTTGTTTAGCTATTTAGTCATGCGACTTTCATATTTACGTGAGAGATGATGAAAAGTAGCCCAAACTAGGCGACTTTTGGTGAATTCTAGCCAGATTTGGGACCAAATAAGCGCATCGGCGAAGTCTCTTAAATAGTTCACCAAACCCCTAGGTTTCATAAAGTTATAAAACCATCCCTATATGTTATGCCGCAGGGACAGAATCACCGAGGTATTTAGCGTATTAACGATAAACTGAATCGTCTGAATCGTGACACTTGACCCTGAAAACGAATTTCAAAAGTTATATGAATAACAAATACACAAATCCGACTAAAAGTGTATTCTGTTGGCTATTGCATATCATGTGATCTTCATGATCACATGAGCGATAATAAAAAGTAGCCCAAACTAGGTGACATTTGGCAAATTCTAGCCAAATTTGGACTCAAATAATCGCTTCGGCGATATCTCTTAAATCTTTCACCAAACCCATAGATAAATTTATAAAATCATTCCGATGTGTTATGCAGCATGCACCGAAACACCGATGTATTTATTATATTAACGATAAACTGAATCGTGACTTCACTCTGAAAATAATTTCACAAATTATATGAATAACAAATACATTCGCTAATTGCAATTAGTTACGTTACTTTTATTGAAAAAATTTAAATTTTGAACATGAAAAGGAAGTATTAAAATGGAAACTTTGATCAGTATGGAAACATAAATGTCTGCTACTAACTTGCACACGGTAATAAAACTAACCGCTGTAATTTATACCTAAGTTGTCTGAATATTTCACGAAGCTTCCAACCGCTCTTTTATGGACCATTGTTTATTTGTATTTTTTAAAAAATACCTTTTGCTTAATACCTATCCTCATGCACTGTTAAAATTTATCGTGTCAAACAACTCTTATCCCCTTTTCTATGAGATATTTCCTTTCTCAATTTTTTTATGCAATTTCAGTCATAAATGAAAAAAAAAAATGTGAGTAAAATCTGTACATTTCAACCTAAAACGTTTAAATTTTTAGATATAAGGACGTATAAAAATGATTGAATGTTTAAAAAAAATATTACGTTTATGAATATAAGGGCAATTTTTGTTGAAATACACGCATAGGTTAAGCACAAGGAAAAAATATTTCAAAAAGAAAACTTACATATTCCCTGCTGGAATTCAACTCAGGAGATGTTTTTTGAGCATCATTTTTTCATATGAATATGATATGTGGAAAAATTTATTTGAATATGTTTACATGGATGGTGGCAAGAGCGGGAGTAATAACTTTCGAACTTTGACATGTGACTGGCAGATGGAGACGAAGTAGAAATGCAATATGCCTCGAAGGAAGTTTTCTGGATTTTCGCGAAAAAATCTACTATCAAAAATATTGAATTTTAAGTGAAAAGTTGAACGTTTAAATATCTCAACATCGGAATCGATTTAGTAAAATGTTGTAATCAAAACGCGGCAGACTGAAGCATTTTTAACAGTATTCTTTTATAATTAGCGGTACCCGCACGGCTTTGCCCGTAGTAGAAAATTAAAAGGTCATTCGCCTGTACATTTACAAAACCTGGATGATGAATTTCTCGCCAATATGGCTATGTTAGTTTACTCGCCAAAGATAGGGTAATTTGCTCGTCCACGTTGTGGTAATTCACTTGCCCATGTTATGACAATTTGCTCTGTAAAGTTCTTAAAATTGAAATATAAGAATAACAAAATCAAATTTTCGAAAAATCGCTTTGAGGTGACCATGCCCCTGATACGAACTAATTCTGTGCCAAATTTCATGAAAATCGGTCGAACGGTCTAGGCACTACGCTCGTAACAGATATCCAGAGACTCTGACATCCAGATACACAGATATCCAGAGATCCAGACTTTTTCACCTTTACTACACTGTTAAAAATTCAGGAAACTTTTATGGAAAATATTACTGTAAAATGGAGTGTTTACAGTACAGGAAAAAATTACAATAAATTGTACCACAAAAAATAAACAATTGCAGCGCCCATTGATACACTACGTGATTTACAGTGCGAAGCAGGTAACACCGTATACTTCCCATCACGCGTTGCGTCTGAACTTGTATGGTGGGCAGTGAAACCACCTACCAGCCCTACCTAATACGAAGGTCTCGAGTTCGAACCTGTGGCTCGAGTTTTGCGTTTTTTTAACTCTCGTTTATTCTACCGCAAAATTTTACGGTAAAAGTTACTGGCAGCATGGATGCCAGCAACTTTTACCGTAAAATTTCAGGATTTTTTTTAACAGTGTTTTAGTTAAGATGATACAAGCAGAACATTGTATATTTTTGTAAATGTTAAATCATTTGTGGAATCGTTAGTTATATGCATTCTGACATTTAGAACGTGTTTTTTTTTTTAATTACATATTAGGTCATTCTATGGAAACGGTCATTTTGTCTCGCACGTGACGCTTCATGCATTTAAAATAATACTTGCATTAAAAATAATACTATAAAATATTAAAGAGAAGCTTTTTTCTGCCTAACAAATTACAAACTTACTGTATGCGTGATTTTTTAGCAAATTATTTCGTCATCACCCTTTAAAATTATTACTTTTTAATTAAATATATGAACCGTCACGTGCGGGACAAATGGTTAACTTTTTCGTGTGTTATGTGTCAAATGGTATGTTACGTGGCAAAAAGAAAATTTGGACTGAATCTTAAGTTTATCCCAATTTTTTGCTTAATTAATTCATCATTTCTTATAACTGTTTAATATGTGTAATGCCTGAAATTTGGTATTTCTAAAGTCTGTTAAACTTTTAATGTAACTAACACCCTTCATTAGAGCTCCAGCGCCAATATTCGTGCATTTCCCGAACCACAAGTCGCTACCTAATAGTTCAGTGAGTAAAAAAAAAGAATGATAAAAATACCAATTTATTAGTAGATTAAAAAAAACTCTCGATTAAGGGTTTATGAAAGAATGTTCGAACTTCTGCAAAGGTGAGCATGTGCAAAGTATTAAAAAAATAGTTTCGCAGCCAATCGCCTGATTAACTCTTACTCATGGTAGTAATCCATTGATGTTGTTGTCTAAAACTTCATCGCTACATCACTTTTATTTCAGTGGATAAAAGACTTTACGCGTAATTGCTATTGTGAAATTGAAAGTTAAGCAGCGTATGGTATAAAATGGGTACGATTAAAGATTTTTTGTTGAGTTTCGCATTGAGTTTTTGAGAAAACCCAACTTTTCTCGAAATATGTTTGTACGGGTTTTTTTTTTTTTTTTTTTTCAGTTTCGTAAAACTTTTCTTTTTGTTAGGATGTGTGTTAAAGCTTTAAAATCTCAACGAATTGCATTGATCATTACTCTAAATGAGGCATATAAAATATAGTTCCCCTTTAAATTGCCACATTTAAATTACTAAAAAATCTTCCAGCTCTTTTTTTCTTGAAACAATGCAATTAATATGTTATAATTATAGCAATTTTTGATAGAAATTAAAAAATGAAAAAGCTCTATGTATATTTAGAAGGAAAAAATGCAAAATTTGCTTCGAAAAAAATAATTCTGCTTGAATTTCCACTTTAAAATCTGTATGAAAACAGCCATGTCAGTTGCAAACTGATGTCAAAAATGTAACAGATAATATTCTTTTTTAATTAAAAAAAACGATTTGGTCCTCAAAATTAAGAATGAAAATGCTCGATGTACTTCCTAATGACAGATATATCAGAGAAATTGACATATTCAGTAATAAATACTAAAATCAGTAACAGGAAATATCCAACGTATATTCAGTAAATTACCGCCCATTAGCCAGGGCTAAAGCACAAATACGTGAAATACACCGCCAGCTCAGTAATTTCCAGCCGAGGACTGCAGTTTCGTGCTTTGGGTGGTAATTTACTCAATATACCTTGACTCGCGGTCAATCTTCGAGTTGAACCATAGGCGTCGGAGCCGGGGGAGCTGGGGGAGCTTGAGCTCCCCCTGGAATATTTCAGACCGGCTCAGCTCCACCGGAAAAATTCTCGCACAGCAGCTTTCTGTCATACATTGTTTACCTCAAACCTGATTTCAAAAATGTGATCTGCCTTTTCTAAGAATTTCCACCCAATAAGCAACAAAATGAGGGGACAAACGGAGTGGTCAGTGCACTTGAGTCCACCTTCACCCTTTTTCTCACTGTTTACACACCTCTTGATTCCCGGAAGAAGATTAAAATAATTTTAGACAAGCTATCCTACCGGCTGCGGAAAAGTGGGCTTTGCCCCGCGACCTGCAAAAATCAGTACCAGTGCCGTACCGATAGGGGTTTGCTCCCCACCTTGAGCTCGTGTTTCGAGAGCGGCATCGCAGTTTAGTTCACATTCTTATTAGTTTTGCCTCGCATACCGTTTTTTTTTTGTCGCGTGATCACAAAAAGAATAGTGAGTCAGTTTTGCATTTAAATATGAATAATATGGAATGTGATACAGACATAACTATAAAAAAGGTTACTAAGGTAAGTAACTTGTTCAAATCAAGCGATTTCAACTTTCCAGAAACTTATCTCATTTTAAGATATCTGACTTCTTAGGCACAATATAAAGAATTTCCAGCGGAGTCCTTTGAAACTGGTTGATTAAAATAAACTTGCAAATTTTTACGTGAAAGTTAAACTAAAAGACCAATTGGTATTGTTCTTTATTCATTGCAATTACCTACATTAAAAAATAAATAAATAAATAAAAAGAAATCGGGGAGGGGGGGATACCCATTTACAAACAAATTTATTTATTTATTTTTTACTCCGTCGTTTATTTCTCTGGTTTGATCATTTTTCACTCCTTCATAAAAAGTCAAGCCCCGAACAAAGAAAATTCTTTAAAGATTTCCCAAAAGTCTAATTATGTAGTTACAAAACAATGAACAGTCCTAAACTAATTCTCGAGGGATCATGAACGTACATATATTTCGGGTTTAAATTCCATGTTTCGATCAAAAGGTACCATCAGATCGCAAAAATGTCATTGTTCGATGATCTATCGAAACCGAAAGTAATCTGTTGCCAGATAGAGAACACGTAGCGCCCGAAATAGATATTATTCAAACAAATTTTTTATTTATTTTTTGATGGGAAATATTATCAAAAGAAACAACATAAATCAGCGGCGTACTCAGAAATTAATTTTGGGGGCGCAAATCATTGCTGTGATAAAAAACGCATTTTTTAAAACTATCTCACGGTAAAAAATTAAAAAAAAATGTGCCCGTTACTTTATTTTATTTTAAACCGTCAGGGATAGATTTTTTCATGAAGTTATAAAACTGCAAAGATAAATATCATTCGAAGAATACTAAAGGTACTTACCCTACAGGAACAAAAATTCACATAAATCAAAATCGGTGAAATCTTTATCATTATAATATTCTTAAAATCTTTCAATGATTATAAAAACAGTTACTATGTAAAAATCTGTTTTGAAAGGTGCGAGTTTATTGAAATGAAAAATTTTGAACATAATACTTTACGAAGTTAGAGTTATTCATATTTTTTGCTTTCCTAATTTAAGATTTTTTTGTCACTTACAGATATATTTTCATGCCAAAATTGTAACTTTTCATTTAATATTTTTCATTTATTAAAAAATCTCCTACAATATTTTAGTTTCTCTCAAAGACTTTTACTAAAATTTATCTGAACAATAAAATATATAACGAACACTTCATTTTAACACATTTCTAACGTTCTGTTTCTCCACCATAATGTTTCATCCTTTTCCCTTTTTCTAGTTCTCAGAAAATAAGAGAGTCTTCTAAATGCTACTCTGCCGAAGTCCTTCCTTTCCTTCAAAATTATTACAGAGCGCCTCAAATTTTGTTTTCAGGACTGGGTTTCCTGAAAATTTCCGAAAGAGAGTCCCTGAATACCTCATTCTCCAATAACATGGGAAATTAAATAATATTCCGTTTTTGGAAATTCAATTTCAAAAAATTACTCGGCCCTTAACAAGGGCTTGATTACCTCACAGGACAATTAGACCTGGGCCTAATTGGCCAGGCCTAAGGGGCCCCAAATTACTGAAAAAAATATGCATAGCATTACAACTATACGAAAAAATTCCATGTATTTTTAAAAGTAATAATAAAAAAATAATGACTTTTTATTTAGAAAAGACCTTCCTTAAAGGAGAATTTTTATTAATTTTGCCAGTATCGAATTTACCATGCCACAATTTCGAGTGCCCCGAAGGGTATTCGTAAATGCACATGATAAATAATTTACATAGTTCTTTGGCCCACGAAAATGCATTCGACAGGGCTAATAGAGTCTTCAGGGAGCCCTGAAATTATTGCAGGCCTAGGGCCTCACATTTTGTTATTGGGGACCTGCCCCTAACGCAGGCTCGGACTGGCCCGCCTGTCAACCTGCCCGTGGGCAGGTGCGCCCTTCCTACTTTTTATGATGAAATGCAATGCAAACGCCTTTGCTGAAAAACAAAAATAAAAACTTATCTTGCAAATTCAGAACGAAATTTTCTAATTGATTCGAAAGCTCTCATACCTTCCATTTTGAAGTTTCGAAAATTTTCCTCCGAGCCCGCTTTCCCTAATGTTATCTTCTAAAAATTTCCGTCTTTTGAGTTTCAATTTCGAGAAATTGCCGGGAAAAGTTCCTTCTATCCCATCCCCTCTCTTCCCGTAATGTTTCCAAATATGACCAACAAGAGCGTTTTTAAGACTCTAGTTTCAAAAATAAATAAATAAATAAAATAAAAAAATAAAAATAATAAAAGAAAAGAAAAGAAAAGGAACAGACCTTGGAATCTTCAATCAAAAAGACTGCCTATTCTGGGAACTTCGATTTCGAAAACGTTCTGGAAGAAAGTTTCGAATCGCATTTTTTTCCCCTAACGTCATTAAAGATGGACGGCAATAGCGTTTTAGGATTAAAATTTTAAAAAAAATTCTGGAGCTGGGGGGAGGCCACTAGACCTTCTCTCTTTATCTTCTAACATCATCGAAATTAGTTTAACTGCATTTTTGAATTACATGAACAAGTTTATTATTGTTGGTAGAGTCGGTAGTGGTTGCCGTTTGAATACAATTGTCTAGGCGTTTGTCAGTGAGTTTTTCTACACTTATTTTTAATGAATTTCATAGTGGAAAAGTTGAATTTCGTGTAGATATGTAGCAGTGCGCAATTTATAACATAATGACCACTTGACATCAATGTCGCCTAGTGAAAAAAATATCACTCAGAAGATGCGAAATCAAACCACTGGGCGACTTCAGAAATTTCGAATGTATTTATTCCTATTTTTTTTTTGTAAATTGCCGTTTTTGGCACTTGATTGAAAAAACTAGTGAAACGTGCCTTCCCCTAAAAGTTAACAAAGATGGCCTACAGTCAAGTTTTTACAATTTCAATGGGAAGTCCACAAAATCTTACCTCTCTCAAATAAACAAAAATCGTCTAAAATTGTGTTGAAAAAATTCCGGGAAAACGTCACCAAACTCTCTCTCCCCCACCCCTAACACATCACAAAAAATCGTCTACAACTGTATTTTTATGACTTTAATTTCAAATATTTTGCAGTGGAGAGTTCCTTGACCCCCTCTCTCCAATGCCATCGAAAATTGTCAAAACTTTTGAATTTTTGCATCTTTAATTTTGAAAAAAATCGCCGGAATCGAAAACTTTTTCAAAAATGTCGCTAATGAGGGCTTTCAATTACGTTTTTAAAACTTCAATTCCGAAAAAGTTCCGGGGGAGAGCCCTCGATCTCGAGTCCTTCTCCTAACGTCAATGAAAACCCACTAACACTGTTTTTGAAGTTTCAATATTGAAAATTTGACGGTTAACTCCCGACTCCATCCCTTCCCTTTACGCTACCAAAGATGGCTCACCATCGTATTTCAAAGCTCCAATTTCCATCAATTTCCGATGGAAAGTTCCAAACCCCGTTCCTTCCCCCCTACGTCATAAAAGATGGCTTACAACTGCGTTTTTGAGACTTCAATTTCAAAAAATTTCCGGAGAAGAGTCCCCATGTCTTTCTTTCCTCATCTTTCAACATCATTCAAAGATCGTCTAAAACAGCTTTTTTGGAACTCCTACATCGAAAAAGTTTCTGTTGAAAAGTTCTGAACCCCATATCTTCTGCTAAATCATCAAAGGTGGCCTACAATTGCGTTTTTAGGACTTCAATTCCAAAAAATTTTTCGGAGGAAAGCTCCCGAACCCCCTGGTTTTTAGCAATACTATAATTGCGTTTTTGAAGCTATCATAAAACGACTGGGGAGAACTCATGTCTCTCATCTTTCGCTCCAAGAACACAAAGATAAGCAAATAATTGTGTTTTCGAAAATATACCCTTAAATTTCAAAAAAAAAAAAAAAAAAAAAATCCGGAACGGGACCTCTTAACCTCCCTTCCACTTGTTTACCTCCAAATAGTCTAAAAATACGTTTCCGAACCAAAATTTTCGGGAGAAAGTCTGCAAACACTCCTCCCTTTGCGCGAATATTAAACAAAACTCAATCAACAAACAAATCCAAAACTATCTTCAAATTTTACTTACAAATGCAATTTTAGTATTTCATTATGTTCGGTACGTAAACTGGTAAAAAGAGATGCCATTTTGATGCTGCAACCTTTCTTTTATAAGGAAAAAAGTACATTTGAGGACCTGAATAACAACTGAAAAAACTTCACGAGTTTGCAAACGAATCCAAAGTTAAAGGGTTTAATTTAGATAATAGATCTAAAATATTAGTAGAAAGTCTTTTTTTTCAATTTTTTATTCTTGTGTGTGTGATACTCGAAACACTTATAGCTTTCATTCAAACTCTTTGAACGAAGCACATTATTAAAAAAAAAAAAAAAACAGCATGCTTCAGTTCTTAAACTTTTTTAAAAATTTTATTTTCATTAGTCCCCCTGCCCCCCCTTAATGAATTACCCAATTGCTTCTCTCAAAAGGATCGCCTGGATCCGCCACTGATCGCTCCCCTAAAATGATCGTCTATATCCTTTCCGCAATACCCCCCCCCCCCCGGCATGCCCTGATCCGCCACTGATCGCTCCCCCTAAAATGATCGTCTATATCCTTTCCGCAACCCCCCCCCCCCTCTGGCATGCGCTTTCAGAAAAATTGGGGTATGCGCCTTTTTGAGGACCCAGTCCGACCCTGCCCTAACGCTGACAAATATCATCCGCAGTCGCGTTTTTTAGAGATTATAATTTTGAAAAAAATAAGGAGAAGGAACCTCTGAACCTTTTCTGATAACACCATTGAAGAACGCTCTCTAGTACAATTTTTGAAAAATTACCAGAGTAGAACCCTAGAACAGCCTTTTCCCCTGACATCATTGAAGATTGTCCTACAATTGCGATTTTGGATCCTCAAATTTGAAATATTGGGAGGGAGATGTAAATCGATTTGAAAATTCGATCGAGGAAAATCCCTCGAGTCATATTAGTTTCATTAGCATTAACAAATATATTATATAATCCGTTTTTAAGACATTAATTTCGAAAAATTTTCCGGGAAGTTTATTCGTACCATTTCTCGCCTTAATATTCCAAAAATCGCTTAAAAACACGTTTTTAGAACAAGAATTTTGAAATTTTCCCCGGGGAGGGTCCCCCGGAACCCCCTTTCTTATACGTGCTCATCTTCGAGTACTGACCGACCCCCTTTCAAAACCGGAGTTTTATCACCTCATTATTTCCATATACAATGTATTTATTAAATATGATTGAAAACTTTGCTGGGAAAGAGAGAGATGGAAAGAGAAGCTAATTTCTTATGGGGAAAAAATTAAGTGCCCCCCCCCCCCAAATTATTTTCTGGTTATGGCATAATGTGTCTCAGCTCCCCCTACTTAAACTAAGTTCCTACGCCTCTGAGTTGAAACCGAACCATTGCTTCGGTCACTCGTCTGGTCTGCTAATTCTATATTAGCTACCGGTTTGTTTCGCACTCTTGGCTTCCTTAAGAGGTTTTCCATCTCCAGATCAGTCACTTTCCTATGCCGGGCTGATGAGTGCTAATAAGCACGAAACTGCAGTCCTCGTCTGGAAATGACTGAGCTGGCGGTGTATTTCACATATCCAACGTTGTTTAGCACAAATAAACAGATTACAGAATACACGTGTTTGGGGTTTCAAGAAACCCCTTTTTCAATTCAAGGGTGTGATTTTCTAGAGGTAATGTCACCCAACAAAAACCATGAAAATTGACAGCAGACAGCTTAAATATCAAAATAAGCAATTAACAAAAGCAAAACAAGGCAAAATGGAACTCAAAGTCAAAATTTATTGCATGATTCCCTCCCAGAGAAAACCGTTAAGCAATAAATTTCAGTACATAGACCCATAAAATACATTTTGCTGTCAAAATTAAACCGCATATTAATAAATTAGCAATAAATTTATGTCTGGAAAGATTTTGCGACGAATCAACTGCCACTGTTTGACAGTTTACTAGAAAAATGCATATGTTAAATGATAAAACACATACTCAGGGGAAAAAAAAAAAGAATTAGCGATTTCTTCCCTACTATTACCTTTATTTTTCCTTAATCCGAGTCTTTCTGACATGAGGCTGTATCTAAGATAATAAAAAAAACATTATTATCAATATTGTTATTATTTATTTATTTATTTATTTTATTACTAATATTATAATTGAATTTGTATTTGAGTTTGAAATCGATCTGAATCTGTATTTTGGAATTTGCGAAGCTTACTTTAAACTCAACTTTGTCAAATTAGCTGATTTTATCTCACAGCTAGAAAACCATCAACCAACTGTATTTACATGAAGTCAAAAATCATCAATCATTTAAACATATTGCATGATGTTTAACCACCAACTTTATTTTTGGCCATTAAGTATTAACTCTTTGGTGCAAAAAATATTTTCAATGAATCATGAAGAATATCGTTTCTTTAAAATTATTACAGTAAAACCCCATTTTACGTCCCCACATTCAACGTTTTACACGCATTTCACGTTTTTTTTTTTCATTAGATTTTAAGTTTCTTCTGTACATTAATAGTGTTAACTTAACCAGGGCGGTCATTCCAAGCTAGTTAGCTTGCGAGATCGAGATTTTCGCTCACGTGATCGGTTGTGACGTAGAAATGTCGCAAAGTAGTTTTCTAATCTACTCGAACCCAGCCGCAAGCTAAGTTCGAGTAGATTAGAATACTACTTTACGACATTTTTACATCACAACCGATCACGTGAGCGAGAATCTCGATCTCGCAAGCTGACGAGCTTGGAATCACCGCCTTGGACCACACATTTAATCAGTCGACCCTGTAGACTTTTCATCCACCAATGAAAATGAACAAGAAGAAGAGGAAGCTCAGCCCGTCCCCTTCTTTCAATGTTGCATTTAAGAGCGTACAAAGAGCTTTTTTTCTACTAATAAAGCTGAAAGTCTTTGACTCTGTATATTTGGATCTCTGTCTGTTACGCGCATAGCGCCTAGGACCGTTCGGCCGATTTTCATAAAATAAGCATTGGGGTGAGCACTTCGAAGCAATTTTTCGAAAATTCGATTCTGTTGTTTTTCCATTCCAACTTTAAGAATATTTTATTGGACAAATTATCATAACGTGGTCGAGCAAATTACCATAACGTGGATGGGCTAATTTCCATAACGTGAACGAGCAAATTACCATAACGTGGACCAGCAAATTACCATACCGTGGGGGAGCAAATTACCATTACGTGGGCGAGCAAATTACCATAACGTGGACCAGCAAAATACCATAACGTGGACCAGAAAATTACCATAACGTGGACCGGCAAAATTACCATAACGTGGCCGAGCAAATTAACATAGCAAATTAGCGAGAAATTCATCATCCATTGTTTGTAAAGATACAGGCGAACCAAATAACCTTTGAATTTTCTACTACAAGAAAAGCCGTGTGGTTCATTACTTTCTCATAAAGACAAGTGCAAACTTTCAAAGTATTTCAGTTTTGAAAAAGACACTGCATTTCCTTTGAACTCAATAAACTAAATAGTAATCCACTATTACGAACTATTTTCAGCCTTAACGACCGGATTCGGAACTAAGTGAGTAAAAATGATCTAAAATGGTACGTATAATAATGTTATTTTTGTAAAATACAGATATTATATCGTTCAAAGAGTCTTTTTTATCTTTGATTTTAACTTTCTATATAATTCCCGTATTATATATTTTCTTTTATTTTACGTTTTTTCAATCCAGTTCCTTTATAATCTTAGATACCGGTTTTCTCTGTACTATCTTTTGATAGAACATACTGTCCAACCACGGATTGCATGGAATTTTCAAACGTCCAGATAAGACGAATCTATGTGAATAAGGGGGAGAAGTTAAAATTTGATGCGCGTATTCCGCTCATTTGAATGAAACTCTGCTTGTGTAAAAGCTGACATCGGTAAAAAATAATAGATTCGTCCATTTCCGGCTTTAAAATGGACGTTTGTCTTTCCATACAATCCGTGGTCAGACAGTATCTGGTAATAGGGCCATATTAAACTTCTACAGTTTCAATCAGTATCCATGCGAACAGTTATTACAAACTCTATTAGGTTACAATATGAAAAACGTATTCATATTATATACAGGGTGATCTTTACTAATAATAAAGCAAAAAGTCTCTCTGTCCGGAGGATGTCTGGATGTCTGTAGGATGTTTGTAGGATGTCTGTAGGATGTCTGTGACGCGCATAGCGCCTAAACCATTCGGCCGATTTTCATGAAATTTGGCACAAAGTTAGTATGTAGCATGGGGGTGTGCACCTCGAAGCGATTTTTCGAAAATTCGATGTGGTTCTTTTTTTATTCCAATTTTAAGAAAAAAAAAAACTATCATAAATTACGAAATTATCATAACGTGGAACCGTAACATGGGCACAAGCCAATTGGCGAGATACGAAATTATCATAACGTTTAACTGTAACGTCGGTACAAGCCAATTGGCGAGAAAATTCACCATACATTATTTGTAAATATACAAGCGAACCGAAAGACCTTTAATTTTTCTATTACGGGCGAAGCCGTGCGGGTGCCACTAGTAATAAATAAAGTTCCACTTTCAAAACGCTGTAAAAATAAAACCACTGGTCAAAATGACCTCAAATTTCAACGGAATATTATCGAAGAAGAAAATGTATGTATGACAGAAGTATGACAGAAGAAAAATAAATAGTTGGAAGTTTTAGCTATAGATGGCGCTGCAAGTGTCAGAATATGTAAATCAAAAACACCTGTCATGCGCGCGACTCAACGTTTTTCCCCCTCATTTCGCATCTGAGAAGTTCAATATGACTGTCTCAATGAAAGACCTGGTCGTCCCAATCACCTGATCTTAACCCGTGTGACTTCTGGATATGGGGACTATCTGAAAGCTGTTGTGTTCAGTGCTCCGATTGTAAACTTTGCTGAGCTGAAGGCGTGCATCGCGCAACACATTATAAACGTGACCCGGAAACACTTTAATCAGTCGTAAAACATGCTGTTTCTCGATTACAACTTGTTACAGAAAACGGGGTACATCATACTGAACATCTTTTGCGCCAGTCTCACGAAAATTAAAGACCGATTTGATTTTTACTGATGCGGTTTTCGGCCTTTTGACAATTAAAAACCGATTTTTCCCATCCGATGTGATATGACCTTGCCGTGTTGGATGGGCCCCAAGTAGCATCAACTCATCGGCCGATCATCGAAATCCGATCAAACTTTGATCGGCCGATGATCGGTCGATGATCGGATTCCGATGAGTTTTCATCGGAAATTGCTCCAATATGTCTCATCGGCAATAGTAGAATCCGATCATCGGAATTCGATGAATTTTTGCTCCCTATACCGATGAGATTTGGAGCAATATACGAGCAGTGCTGTTCCGAGGCGATGAATTTTGGATGAAAATACGATGAGATTTGGAGCAATATACGAGCAGTTCTGTTCCGAGGCGATGAATTTTGGATGAAAAATACGATGAGATTTGGAGCAATGTACGAGCAGTGCTGTTCCGAGGCGATGAATTTAAGATGAAAATACGATGAGAAGTAGTAACAACTGCGATACAGGGAGAAGCAGGAGGAAAAAAAATTAACAGTGGGAAGGGGGGTCCGCCATCTTGGACGATCACGTGACGCTTCCGCCATCTTGAAAACGTTCAGGAGGGATATTTTTGGATGACGTCATTTGGGACAATTGATTTTATGTATTTTATTTTTTTTTAATAACTTGTTCATTTAATTTCTAATTTAACAACTTTTGATGAACGTGATTCATGAGCTCAAACGAAGTCGCTTTAGCCGGGAATCGAGCCCTAGACCTCTGGAATACTAGATTCATATGCTAACCACTGAACAAGTAATGCCTCTTTCCTAGGAGGAAAATAATGTATTAAAATTAAAATCATTTGTGGCGCCATCTATCGCGTGGCAAGGCCCTGACAGATTTCTGAACGAAAAAGTGAGAATCTTTATTCAGTGAAATATACTTGTGGCGCCAGCTAGTGAAGAGTCGGAGTCGATCATTTTGCCCGCAAACCGAGTCGGAGGTCGGTAATTTTGGGAGTCAAATTGAACGGAGTGAGAAATTGTTTTGGAAATAGAGAGAAATCATTCAAGAGTCGGAGTCTCATTTTGTTCAACAATTCCAGTGAGGTAATCGGCGTTGGAATCGTGGAGTTAAAGTTGAATTGATTTTGCAGCAAATCGGAGTAAACCCTTCCAAAATCTAGGAGTCGGATTCAGATGTCAAAGTCCTCAGTCATTTTTTCCTCCGATTTTCAACCTTGAATGTTAATCCGTATAGCCTTACGTTTGATCAATGACACGATCAATTGTCGGATATTCGAATAATAAAATTTATCCTATTTTAAGTTTTGAGATTTCCAAAAATTTTAGATTGGGAAAATTTTTATCGGAAAATTTAAACAACCTACTTTTTTAAGATGAAATGTAACTCGGCAAATTTTCATCGGAAAATTTGATCGTTACGATCTCTCTTTCCGATGAAATGTAGCTCGGCAAATTTTCATCGGAAAATTTGATCGTTAAGATCTCTTTTTCCCGATGAAATGTAGCTCAGCAAATTTTCATCGGAAAATTTGATCGTTACGATATCTTTTTTCCGATGAAATGCAGCTCGGCAAATTTTCATCGGAAAATTTGATCGTTACGATTTCGTTTTTCGATGAAATGTAGCTCAGCAAATTTTCATCGGAAAATTTGATCGTTACAATCTCTTTTTCCGATGAACTGCAGCTCGGCAAATTTTCATCGGAAAATTTGATCATTACGATCTCTCTTTCCGATGAAATGAACAAAGCCTCGGGTAAATTTTTCATCGGAAAATTTGATCGTTAAGATCTCTTTTTTCCGATGAAATGCAGCTCGGCAAATTTTCATCGGAAAATTTGATCGTTACGATTTCGTTTTTCGATGAAATTTCGCTCGGAAAATTTTCATCGGGAAATTTGATCGTTACGATCTCCTTTTCCGATGAAATGCAGCTCGGCATATTTTCATCGGAAAATTTGATCGTTACGATCTCTCTTTCCGATGAAATGTAGCTCGGCAAATGTTCATCGGAAAATTTGATCGTTAAGATCTCTTTTTCCGATGAAATGTAGCTCAGCAAATTTTCATCGGAAAATTTGATCGTTCCGATATCTTTTTCCGATGAAATGCAGCTCGGCAAATTTTCATCGGAAAATTTGATCGTTACGATTTCGTTTTTCGATGAAATGTAGCTCAGCAAATTTTCATCGGAAAATTTGATCGTTACAATCTCTTTTTCCGATGAACTGCAGCTCGGCAAATTTTTCATCGGAAAATTTGATCATTACGATCTCTCTTTCCGATGAAATGTAGCTCGGTAAATTTTCATCGGAAAATTTGATCGTTAAGATCTCTTTTTCCGATGGAATGCAGCTCGGCAAATTTTCATCGGAAAATTTGATCGTTACGATTTCGTTTTTCGATGAAATTTCGCTCGGAAAATTTTCGTCGGGAAATTTGATCGTTACGATCTCCTTTTCCGATGAAATGCAGCTAGGCATATTTTCATCGGAAAATTTGATCGTTACGATCTCTTTTTCCGATGAAATGCAGCTCGGCAAATTTTCATCGGAAAATTTGATCGTTACGATATCTTTTTCCGATGAAATGTAGCTCGGCAAATTTTCATCGGAAAATTTGATCGTAAGGATACAGTTTTCCGATAAAAAACAGCTCATCGAAAACCGTTCTCGGATTCTGATCGCAACGATATCAGCGTGCATTACGCGATGAGTTTAGGAGGAGTCGATGATCGACCGAGCAAAATCCGATGAGTTGATGCTACCTAGGGCTTACTTAAATAACAGTATCACACCTGTACCCTCGTGCACGCTAAGTAGTACGGTGTTTTAACGTATAGTTTACACCTTAGGTAATATTTTATGATTTATTTGTCATTTGTAGTCGATCACTATTAAATTATGACTCTTACAGCGCCATCTGTTGCTAAAAATTTTAACTATTTATTTTCTTCTGCCATCAAGTTCCCCCTTCTTCGATAATATTCCGTTGAAGTTTAACGTCATTCTGACCCGTGGTTTTATTTTTACAGCGTTTTGAAAGTGGAACTTTAATTATAATCACCCTGTATAATGAAGCACCATCCGTTCATGAGTTCCCAGTTTGTGACTGATGTATGATTTGGATGACTCAAGAGATGACGCTTGTCCTATGGAAAACAGAATCTTCTTCATCACTTTTCTCGATTTTTTGTTTTATGGAGTTAATGGAATTGGCAATGAAGCGTCCATATAGAGATGATGCTTGTTACTAACACGACGCTGAGGAATGCGTTTCATATTAATACTTGTCAATCAACAGTAATTGATTTTGTATTCATAGCAATGGGAATTTCCGTAATACGTAAGCTGACACATATTTAACGTCCCCCGCTAAATGTCTTACGGTAGATTATATGTAGGGGACATTTTTTACAGGGGACACCAGGAAAGCCCTTCTCAGTTATAGATTTTCCTCAACTTTCTGGTTATACAGGGTGTTTCCGTTTAAACTAACCTTTATTTCCGCTATTATTAAGTCTAGTTGCATACTTCCGATAGCAAAACTCTTCAAAATAAGATACAGAGTCAAAATATTGAGATTTTGAAACGAAAAAAATACAACAACTTCACGAAATTTAAATTTTTATGCTGTTTGCAAAGATTTTTTTTTTTTTTTTCTTATCATGAATCACTTTGAAAGATATCGAAAACGTGTTACGATTTGTCGCCTGTTCTAAAATAAGTGCAATTCATTTTATTAGATCGCCGATATCTTTCTAAATTGTTAAAGATATTTAACTGGAATTTTATTATGAGTTGGGGGATCTACTTCGGTTTGATATTATAAAGGTTGTAAATCGTTATATCTTACGCATGCGCATTGAAAAGCTTATAGAAATAAACTTTTCTATTTCATTAAATTTTCAATGCTCAAAAATCAAATTTTAGTATTATTTTTCTCTTGTTTGATGTCAAGTTTTCTGAAAGTTTGGTAAGGGGTGACAACGCGTTATGAGACAAAAACCATCAATAAAAAACTATTTTTGAAGAAAAAAAAAAAACAAATACCTTTTATTCGTGAATATAAGTGCTATTTTTTTAAATATATATATACATTTAGCTCTCTGTTTAACGACGCTCTATTTAACGACGGCTTTTCACGGTCCCAGATGGTCCACTATAGTGTTAAAAGCATTCTGTTTAAGGACGATTTTTTGTGGTCCCTTGAAAGTCGTTAAACAGAGAGCCAACTGTGTGTATATATATATATATATATATATATATACACAGTTATATATATATATATATATATATATATATATATATATATATATATACACTGTCAAAAATTCAGGAAGATTTTCTGGTAATTGTTATTGTAAAATTGCATCGCTAACGCATCGCTGATTTTTACGGTAATTTACACCGGAGAAATAAGCGATCCCAGCGCCAACTGGTTGTTGTGGCCTACCGAGGAAACCGTAAAATTTTACAGTAACATTTGATTTTTACGGTAATAGTTACTGGCAACATGGATGCCAGTAACAATTACCGTAAATTTTCCGGAAAGTTTTTAACAGTGTATATATATATATATTTATATATATACACGCACGTAGTTTGTAAATTAACTTCTGCAATGTACTGCTTTTTGCCAGCTATTTACGACGAAGGATTATCAAAAACCTTTTGCTTTTTTCTCAATTTGTTCCTGGTCCCCTGAATGCAGGGGTGATTTATTTCTTGCTGGAAAATGAGAGCCAAAGTATACATTTGATGTGATGTAAGTTACAGAACTGAACATTTTTTTCTTGGGAAATCCGTAAAACTGAATTTTTTTTAAAGTATCCAAATACTTTTTGTTCTATACTGTAATCCAACGACTAGTGGATGATGGCAAAAAACAGAAACTAAAAATAATCCTTAGAAGCAGAATGAATTGCATTAAAAACATTTTTCATAAGAGTAAAGCATTATTATTCTATCAAAAAAAATCGCATTTGCTACTAGATTGCTTTAATAAAATATTAAACGAAGTATGAAGTATTTTTTAAATGAGCAAAGTTATCATTACATATGAAATTCGCTTGAATAGAAAACTACGCCAGACCACATAAAACTGCAGAATTTGAACATATTTACTTTGCGTTTTTGTGGGTACTAAGTTTTTTTTTCCCATTTAAGAGAAAATACATCTGTCGAATATACAATTCAGTTTGAAACAGCATGCTTGCGTGCCTGATGATATAAAGACAAAAGCTCTTGTGAAACATAAAAGTATATAAATGAGTCTTATTGCACATATTATATACAGTTAAGTACGTATAGCGTTGTTGTTTATGAAATATTCAGATACATTGAGTCTTATTGCACATATTATATACAGTTAAGTACGTATAGCGTTGTTGTTTATGAAATATCCAGATACATTCTGGGTAATAGAATGAAACCATGTAAGCAACTGAAAACTAAATTCGTCTATATTTTTATACGTAAAATGATCTTATGCTTTTCACAATAATTTAGTTAAACTATTAATCTTGCATGACGTATAAAATAATCTAAAATCATCATATAAAACCACAGCAAGAAACGGTGTAGTAGTAAGAAAGCTGAAATTAATTATTTTTCTCAGAGGTTATTTTTAAATGTATTTGTGGCGCACACTTTGTTTTAATGTACTCACGTGTTTCTAAAAGGGTGGAATTATTTCAAGAAATAAATGAAAAAGATTACAAATGATGCCAAGTAGGAAAATGTGGGGCAAAGTGTGCGGCAAATGAAATGGTAAAATATTTACTCTGCTTTATGAAACAACTATCTGATAATATTTTATGTATGTAGCAAAGCATGTAGTATATTCCAGTCAAGAAAAGATTATCTCTAAAATTAAAAGAAAATGATAATACAAGAAATTTTCAAAAATTAATGCATTTATGTTAATGCATTGTAGTAAGTATACTGTCCGACCAAGGATTGCATGGAATTTTCAAACGTCCAGATAAGACGAATCTATGTGAATAAGGGGGAAAAGTAAAAATTTGATGCGCGTATTCCGCTCATTTGAATGAGACTCTGCTTCTGCAAAAGCTGACATCGGTAAAAAATAATAGATTCGTCCATTTCCGGCTGTAAAACGGATGTTTGTCTTTCCATACACTCCGTGGTCAGACAGTACAATTATTTTTGTTATCATACAACGATAAAGATCTCGTTAATAACATTTTTAATACTAATTAATTAAGACCTACTAACATTTAATACAATATTTATTTGTTTAACATTAAGCTTATTTGTATTGTAAATGCTTTGTGCAGTAAGTCAAGCGCATGCGAGGCAAAGTGAAATAGTTTATTTCATTTATATATTTAGTAAATCCTTTTTCAAATCCTTTACGTATTCATTTATCAATTATGTCATTTATATTCCTTTACTTATTATTTTCTTTATTTACTCATTTGTTCCCTTATTTTCTTGTTCATTCACAATTTTATTCACTCATTTGTTTTTCTCATATATTCATTCACATATTTATGTATTAATTCGTTTTGTGTTTCGTTTCCTTTTCATTTATTCGTTCGTTATTTTATTTACTTATTTATTTCATGAAAAGGATTTTAATAATCGAAGAGAAAATATTTCATTAGTAAATTTATCTTTTTTCCCTTTTCCCCATGAAAAAAATAAGTGAAAAAATTCTTTTTTTTTTGGAGGTGCAAATTTTCTGCAAAAAATAGGAAATAATAGTTTAATTCAAGCTTAACTTCTTCCTTTCTTTATGCACCGCAATTTTCAGAACGAATTTCCAATTTGTTCCATCCGAAAAAAGTAAGATATCTTAACTATTTCCATGTTCTCCACATTCTCCTACATGCTTTTACGGTGTGTTTTCTTTGATTTTCAGTAGTACTTGGTTGAAAGAAATATTATTTTTCAAAACAAATAATAATAATAATAACAAATAAATAAATAAATAAAATAAAAGTTTCTAAAAACGTGTTACAAGTTTTTTTAATGCTAATTAGTATTCAGCATTTTCAACAGCAGTTTTTATAGAAAAGTTTAAAATTGAACTCTTTTTTTTAACTTTTAAAAATTAAACATGTGAGTTAACAAATATGCAATGTCTAAATTGGAACTCATTTTATGTATCCAGTCTTGAAATATTAACAATTAGTTTTCTGTATTCTGAAATATCCTTAGTTTCTCATTAAAATCCAGAAACTCTATTTACTTTGCTGATTGGAACACAAGATTCATTCCACCTAGGAGAGATGCGTATCAAATCTTTTTAGCCTACTTTCCCGTAAGTCAAAGAGAGAAAAAAAATGAAAGAAGGTTAATGCAAACAAAAATATTGCTATAAACTGAAAATAAAATCAAAACTAAACAAAATAATCAAATAAATATAAACTGACGTGACTTGATTCTCTTAACGCCTAGTGGCGCTTGAGACCGCTAACGTGGCATTCCATCCCGACCAGTTTAATGCCGCCTCATTGGCGCTCCGCCTGCTTGGCCAACCAAAGGCATTTCTTTCTTGTATGACCATCTGACGCCAGGTTAGTTTTGGACACCAGCGCTTTCTCTTACCATCAGGGGTCCACGTGAGAGCAGTTCTTGTTGGTTGTACGTTTGCATCGCTCTGTATTCGATGTTTCATTTGGCCAGTATATGTTTAATATTTTTTTCTAATAAAATGAATATAAAAAGTAAATGAAAATCAGAAATTCAGGTTTTGAGATGAGGAAAATATGAGTCTGTTGGTATGTCTGTATGTCCTCCTAATAACCTTTGAGGTAACAGTCAGATTCTATTATATATATATATATATTTTTTTGGTTTGGATTATCCCGTAAAGGACTCTTTATTCCAATGTTTCCCTTTTCCGAGTAGGACGATTTTCGCTCAATTTTGAACTGTTCAAAAAAATAAACCTTAGAATTTACTGGGAAATTTAAGGCAAACATAGATCCGGAGAGAAATGATTTAAACACACTTTGTTTGAAAAAGCTCTTTAAGAAGAAGACGTTCATACATTTTTTTTTTTTTTTTTTTTGCAATTTTGAGGACATTTTTTTTATCTATTCATTTTTTTTTCACCTTGACGCTCGGCCGAAAAGTTTCCAAAATAATGAAAAAAAAAAAAAAACCTGCACATAATTTTTTTTCTTAAATTTTAGCTGTTACAAAATGTACTAAAATCCATAAATACATCAATATAAATTTTGAAAGGAAGTGTGAACGAAATATTTTGCTAAAATGTATTATGCATGCATTTAAAATAATGTATAGTTCCCTATTACCAAATTAAAAACAATTATTTTTCATTCTTTTTTGAGTGCTTAGAATGATCTTCTGCAAACTATACGCCAAAGAACAGAAGTTTATTTCGAATTTGCATTTCTTTTTACACTTATGTATTTAGATTGGACCAGAGTGGGAGACGTTTTGCTTGTACTACAATATTTGCATATTAAGTCCTAAAAATAAATGCTTCCTTAAGGAATATACTTTTAGAAATGCTATTTTCAACTGCCATAAAATTAACTATTTGGTATTGTTACGCGTTGCCCTCTGCCAAAAAGAAAAATTATTCGGAAACTGGAAGATCAAATGAATTACATGCTCGACCAAGCATTTGATTCACTTCTTCCTGGTCTTCTCGTTACTGATTGACTAATCTTGTGAAAAATTAATCAAGGAGTTTCATCCCGGAATTGAACGTCATTTACTTGAATAGAATTAAAAGAAAGAGCTAAAATCTACTTTAGTATATATACTAAAACATAAGTCTAAAAATGCATATACGTTCCAACAACTAAATGCGTCTTAAAGACTTAAAATTACGAAAATAGCCCCGTTTTTAACCAATCAAAATGATGGAGTTGAAAAGCTAAATACATTGTGCATTATAGTCTTATGCGCTTCAAAGATTTATTGGAAAATAATAATAATAATAATAATAATAATAATAATATATATATATATATATATATATATATATATATATATATATATATATATATATATATATATATATATATATATATATATATATATATATATATATATATATATATATATATATATATATTTTTTTAATGTACCTCATAGTGATGGGCATAATCGAGAACTTTTGATAATCGAGCTATCGGGAAACGAGTGCTTCTGATAATCAAGATCTTTCGAAATCGAGAACCCGGGCAGTTGATAATCGAGAGCTTTTGAAATCGAGAAATCGGGCAATTGATAATCGAAAGTTTTTGAAATCGAGAACTCGAGTAATTGAGAATTTGGATTTTAAAATGACTCCAGCGATCGCAATCGAGATCTTTCAAAATTGAGAAATCGAGCGATTGACGGTTGATTTTTTCAAATATAGGTCTCGAACGATTTCTCGATTTTGTTAAATCGAGATCTCGAGATGTTTCAAATAAAGGACTAGAGATTTTTGAATCAAGTTCACAAGTAGTTAATCTTCTGAGTTTTGTCAGAATAGGGTTGACTTCTACACCGCTACGTACTAAAAGGAGGTAGAGAACTTGAGCTGTGTTAATCGAGAAGGCAATCGAGAATTCAAGATGTGTTAAACGAGAACTCGAGATCTGATAATCGAGAAGTCGATTAGGCCCATCACTACGATCTCATACTTAGACATTAATATAACGATTTCTTAAATATAAATGCGTACTAAATGCTTGTACTTATCATTTATCAACTGCTCATAATGCCCAACCAGATAGTTTATACAGAGAGATTAGAACAAACATTAACTACCTCAGTTAGCAAGAACGAACATATTTAAATTGCATTTTGTCGGAAAGGGTCCAGTACACAGTGCTGCTGCATTTCAAAATCAGGTAATGTGTAAATTATGATGTGTTAACAATACATACTACAAAATTGATTTTAAAACTACTTGTACTTTCAAAAACAAGAGTAGATAAACTATTGGTCGGCATTTTGTCAAACATCATTAGGTTCCCAAGGAAAACGCTGAAAGAAATCAGGATTTAGTTTGCTATATCATGAGGTAAACCGCTCATACCGCTCTGTAAACTTACTGTAAGAGTTAGGTAAGCTTTATCATAAATTATTGTGATAAATACAATACAATTCTGTGATTTTCTTAATTTTTATTATGAAATTCAATATCCTCCCCACAAAATAATAATACAAGTTATTTTAAAATCAAGTTTGTAGTCTGTATTTTTAACGCATCACAATTTGCTTGTTACTTGATTAGGAATTTGTTAAATGATTTTGTGTATTTTTATGAGTATTTAAAAGACATAACTGGTCACCAATGCATGACTTGAAGCGTCTTTTTTGCAACTATTTCATAAATGTATAAAATTGGATACTGAATAGGTCATAAGAACCTTTACACGACCTTTTAAGAGATCGATTGCTGATTTTTGTTAAACTTTTTCTTTTTTGCAGTTTTTAGTGAATTTCAGAGATCAACACAACTGTGAAAATCTTGTAAATGTATGTTCTTTACTTTTCTGGACGTATTTAACTTTCTTATGTTAGAAAATAAAATCTAAAAAAAATCAGCTTTGTTTATTCAGCAATTGGTCTTTGGCTTGTTTGGTCTTTTTATTAATCATTTCGGAATACGTGACTCAATTCCATCCAAATTTAATTCAAAACGTAGATTAAATCATTATACTCATAAATTTCATTATTGTGATGCGTACTACCTTTTATTTTCACAATCAAAGATCATAATTGATTATAAATATTTTTTCAAAATGCAGTAGTAAATGCAGTTCTAATACTTGAATCAGTTACCCTAAATGTAATATCGATCTAATGAGCCTTTAGTAAAGCACAATAATTTGCCCCAATCAGTAATAAAAATCATAAGTACATTTTTTTTGCTCATTATAATATTTAATATCAATTTCCTCTTACGTAATTGTAGAAGCAAAATACTTCTACAGTTTCCTTAAATTTAAAATAAAATGCAGTAAATCTCGTTGCAACGAAGTTTAGGAGTTTCGCAAGTTTTGTTGTAACTGACGTTTAGTTGTAATAATTTGCAAGCAATGTAATAGAATTAAAATCCAAACTAAAAATATAATTGGATTAATCGGATATTTCATTGTATTGGTATTCATTATAACGGGAATTCACTGTATAACAGCACGAAGCGAACGTGGCAGCGGTATGTTTTTTAATGAAAAACTTTCGATTATTTCCGTCAATATTCAAGCGACATTCCAGTATTTCATTCTTAAGTATTATTTTCTTTTTTGATTCATGCTGTATATATTTTTAGTGTATTTAAATAAAATGTCATTGTAGTTATTCAAGTAGGGTTTTTAAGTTGCAAACTCACATACTCTTAGTAAGCAACTTTAAATAATTCAAGGAAAAATCGCAACCCACTATTTTTATTAGTTAGTGTTTATTAGGACTATCCGGCATACGTTTCCTTTACTGTTACATAGAAATATGGAGCTGAACACCGATAGTATGAAAAGGGATAAATTTTATTATTGTGATGCGTACCAACTTTTATCTTCACCATCAAAGATCATAATTAATCATAGATATGTTTTCAAGATGCAGTAGTAAAAGCAGTTCTAATACTTGAAACAGTTACCCTAAATGTAATACCAATTTAATAAGCCTTTAGTAAAGCACAATAATTTGGCATAGTGAATAATAGAAAGAATAAGTACAGTTTCGTTGTTCATTATAGTACGTAATATCAATTTCCTCTTACGTAATTGTAGAAGCAAAATGCTTCTACAGTTTCCTTAAATTTAAAATAAAATGCAGTAAAATCTCGTGTCAACGAAGTTTAAGAGTCTGCAAGTTTTGTTCGTTGTGACTAACGATTAGTTGTAATAATTTGCACGCAATGTAATAGAAATGAAATAAAAACTAAAAATGTAATTGGATTAATAGGATGTTTCATTGTATTGATATTCGTTGTAACGGGAATTCACTGTATAACTACACGGTGGCAGCGATATGATGTTTTTTTTATTGAAAAAACGTTCGATTATTTCCGTCATTATTCAAGCAGCATCCCATTACTTCATTCTTAAGTATTATTTTCTTTTTTGATTCATGCTGTATATATTTTTAGAGCATTTAAATAAAATTTCATTGTCGTTATTCAGGTAGGGTTTTTAATTTGCAAACTCATATACACTGAGTAAGCAACTTTAAATAATTCAAGGAAAAATCGCAACCCAGTATTTTTATTAGTTAGTGTTTATTAGGACTATCCGATACGTTTCCTTTACTGTTACATAGAAATATGGAGCTGACCACCGATAATATGAAAAGGGAAACATCCGGTTTAGATGTGAAATGGATACATCTAGTTGTCATCAGGTGTGGTAGTTTGTTCGTTACATATGTGCGCGTTGCCTGTTAATTAATTAGACAGTTTTGTGAAAATGAGTTTGTTCACGGAAATATTTTTTTTATTCTAAACTATAGGGGAGACTGATGAGGTTTGACACGTCCCAACATTTTTATATTCAAACGAATTTGTAACTGATGAGCACCGGCGGACAGCATGATATTAAGTCAAATCAAAAGATGTTTCAACTTTTTAGCCAATTCGACGTACAATTAGGAAGAAATAATCTGCAATAGTTTTTTCACTCAAAAGTTACAAAATTTTTCGTTGCAAGTTCATCTCGATTTGTCATTCACTTTCACAGAAGTAAAATGCATTTTTTTATATATTCTGATTAATGTGGTAAAAGCCACCGTACTTACTTTTAAAATTCACAATTTATTTTCATACGTTTTTTATTATAGTTTCTAAAATGACTCTTAAGGGAGGTTTGACCCACGTCAAATACGGGAGGTTTGACCCGGGTGAAACCTCCCCATTTAATTTCGTTTGATGGTGTAACATTTTTAAAACAATGTACTTTATTTTATTTGTTTTAAATAAGATTGTGCTTAGTCCAAATGAAATAAATGTTGCTCTTAACTTGTAATTAAAGTCACTTTACATAGTATAGATAGTAGTCATTTGAAACATTTCCAGTTTGTGACTAATTCTGATCAAACTAAACACAACAAAATTTGCTTTTCTACTTTGTTTAATATAGGACTTATTAAGATAATTAACACATACTTGCCCTTATTAATCCAATTCACAACTCGTAACACCTAAACAACTGCGCATATTTGCCAAAGCAGGAACTAGAAAAGTCAAAGGAGGTAGAAAACGGATCACATCTACAATTTTGACAGACACGCCTGTCAAAGCTGAGATTTAAAAAAAATGCATAATATGAAAAAGAGTAAGAAAATGTCTAAAAATATTTTTAAAAAGCAAACGTTGAAATGAAAATTACACTTGTGTTTAAACAGTAAGTAGAAACGTGAAATATGCCCAGGTCATTAAATTAATTTATGGTTTTTCTTTTGATAAAACTGTTGCTTGTACCATATAATAGTAGTAAATCAGAAATATTTATATTTCAATAGTTTTTATATCTTTTAACCTATGTTGGTCAAACCTCCCTTATGGTGGGTCAATTCTGCCTCAAGTGGGGAGGTTTGGCCCAGTTTGTACAACCTTGAAAAATCGTTAATAATAAATAATAATAATAATAATAATTTGTAACTTAAATAAAAACAGCAATGCCAAAAGTTGCTAAGATAAATTTCCTTTCATAAAAAGTCAACTGGGGATTTTTCTTATGATTTTTTTTTTAAACCTTTGTAAAAAGTGGGTTTAACCTCCCCTGTTTTCCCTACTTGATCTATATTCTCATAACAATTTTCTAGTTGTTTTTTTACAACAACCGCTTGATCTTACCGTTTTGCTTCCACATTTCGGGAGGAAATGAAAACATCTTATTTTCTTTTAACTGTTTCCTTAGACTGTTTCCCCTCATTTGTTTTTAGAAAATTCAATAACTAATAAGACCTATTATCATTATAAAACGCGTGCATCAAAAGCGAATCAATATATTCTTTCTCCCTTGCTAGATTTATTCAGGTGGAATCGTTTTAATTTGGCCGATTGCCAAATTCCATTATTTTCGTGGTCAGACTGTACTGAAATTAAGATGTTTTGAATATTTTGCACAAGCAAACTTTTCGATTAGCCGAAACTTGTATGTACAATAGAGATAAATGCGTTACAAGTTCAAACAGAAAGTTGAACTTATTATATAATCGTAACAATAAAACAAACAAAAAAAAAAAAACGTTGTACCACATAATATGTAAAAATGCTTTTCATAAAAATTTAACTTTATTACACGCAAAAACTTCCTTTTAACAATTGGCAGTTGTAGACGACAAAAACGAAAGCAAGCAATACATTCTATTCCTACTGATTTTCAGTGTTTTTTTTTTTTTCCTGCTATCCCTATTCCTTTCAAAGCGAATCAATCCTTCACTTAAACACTTTAAAATCAATTCAAGTTTGAAGTTTCTTTAAAATAAGGAATATTTTTAGGAGGATATTTCGCATTCGGTTCAAGCATTTCTTTGAAATTTTTGTCTAGTAATCGTAAGCGAATTATGTCATTTTAAGGAACTTTTTTTTCTTTTTTCAATTGGTAACTGAATGTTATTGACTTTTAGCAGTAGTGGACATTTTCATGAATAAAAATATAGTCGATAGACATATAGTTGTACTGCTACCTTTAAACAAGAAATTGTTTTGATAAAAAATCAACATAAAACTAAATTCAACATGAAACTCTAGTATGAGGTTCAAATAAGAAATACATTCTCTCTTTAAAGTACAGTGCACAACATGTGACTGAAATATTTTCAGGCTCGCATTCGCTCTCCATCTACGTTGCGAGTAAGAATTTATGGCAGAAGATAGCGGTTCCCACAAGAGCAAGATTCAGAAATGGAGTTAAATCTATTTTAAATCTATCTTCCATTTTGATAAATGGCAGCACATGTTCCGTATTTTAGACTAAGTTTGAAAGCAACGATCTGAGACTTGACTCCCAAAAGAGCTGGTAAAAACTGACCACAGGACTTCAAACTGATTAATATCATCACTGCGTATTCCGAAAATTCTTGGTGGGTATTTTTGGGTGTCGGATTTGGAAACTAGGACCCCCCCCCTCCCCCGATTCTAAACCCGGTGCCCCATCCTGGATTTCTCCCTACAACAATTATCATTTTAATTGCATAATGAAAGACATAGCCATTAAAACATTCCACATGTATTGAGGATTTTCCAGAATTACATCAGTATCCATCGATCCCTTTGCTTGGTTTTCTTTTCATTACTTTATACAAGAATAAAAATCTAATCTGTAAATCTGATCCTGGTTCTCATTCTTCGCTTTGTATAAGGAAATGTCTTTTGTATAGTGCTGATTTTAATCTTAGTGATTAATAGACGTAAAAAGTTTACGTTACTTTGCATAACGAATATATTACAACCCATAAGTTACTGAAAAAAAAATATTATAGCGCTTTCATTACGGGCCACTGTTGAGAATAAATTTAGTGATGCCCATGTATTTATTAATTATTTTTTTGCGTTCAAGTTACGTCATACAGCACGTAATTGGTATTACCATAAACTCTAAATGAATAACCACATTTTAATTCGTAATATACTTTCAATTAACTGTATTTTAGAAAGAATATTATTTATTACCTTTTTCTTTAAATTTAAAAATCTAAGATTACATTTCTGTATTAATGTGCAGCTAACCATGCGCAATTTAAAAAAATGTGCTTAATATGTTGACATTGCAAAAACACATAACCAAAGTTTTAAAAATATATATTCGCAGTTATTTAAATTTTTTTGTGATACTAGTGTATGAACTTAACTAAATATTTATTGCACGTGCGAGTATCTAAAAATTGTATACTTAAAAACGAAATCATAAGTGAAGTATTATTTTGTGTACAATAATGATTTAAAACACTTCATTAGATACAATTGGGGCTATCTTAATAGATTTATGGATCAGGTTTCGAAAGAGGAGCTTAAAATTATTTAAAAGTGCAATGTTTCCCCCAATTTTACATTTATCGAGGGTTTAAAAAATAACGTAAAATATGGAAAAAAACGTACAATACGGGAAATACACAGTAGCAAATTTTATGACAGGATCCGATGAAAAAAATGTTAAATGTGGGGGAAACGTAGATTATCTCGAGGAACGTAAAATCAGGGTTTCACTCTACATTAGACACTCATCAGATTTTCTCCATGGTGCACTAAAAAAATACCAAAACTTCGCTGATTATTTCCGTTGAATATTTCGGAATTTTACAGGGTTTCATCAAGTTCCTGTGAAAATCAACTAAATTTGTCAAAAAGTTTCCTGAATTGCTACAAGTCAAGTTGCACGAATGCAGAACATTGTGAATAATATCTTAGCTACCAGTTGACTAAGTCTCAAATGAGGGATAATTTATCCTCTGGATTTACTAGCTTTGCAAAAATTGCAGGCATGGTAGATGCTAGATTATTTAGTTACATACAATTCTGTCTTAGATTTGGCCATGGCTGTAATAATGCGTTTTAGAGCTTTCTTGACAAATCAGAAAGGCGACAAGCTTTTTTTTTTTTTTGTTTTAACTTACGTAAGTTTTCTGTTAAGGTTCAAGAGCGATGGACTTACTGGGGAGATTTGAGTTCCTTATGAAATAATCCAGGATACTTCCAGGAATATTACTGAATTTTTACAGATTTTTTTTTTTTTTTGTAATATGTTACTCTCACAGATAGGACATATCAGCTGCCCAGTGTTTTCCAGGAACATTTCAGAATTACATGAAATACACCGCCAGCTCAGTCATTTCCAGCCGAGGACTGCAGTTTCGTGCTTATTAGCACTCATCAGCACGGCATAGAAAAGTGACTGAGATGGAGATGGAAAATCTCTTCAGGAAGCCAAGAGTGCCAAAAAAACTGGTAGCTAATATAATTAGCACAGACCAGACGAGTGACCGAAGCAATGGTTCGGTTCAACTCGAAGATTGAAGGCAAGGCATGGTGCCGTGCATTTGCCGTGCTGATGAGTGCTAATAAGCACGAAACTGCAGTCATCGGCTGGAAGTTACTGAGCTGGCGGTGTATTTCATGTATTTCTGCTTTAGCCCTGGCTGATGGGCGGTAATTTACTAAATATTTCAGAATTGTTTTTAGTGCACTTAGTGTCTTGAACATCCTTGGCACATACTTTTACATGTAACATAAAACAGCGAAATACAGAAAGTAGAATCCACTTCTATATTTCTTTCAGCAATCCTTCCATATTGCTATCCATAACGCATACAATGTTATTCAAGCTACCGGCATGTGAATTTCACAGCATAACATCTTTATAACTGGGTAGAAATGCCATTTTTGAAGAACTGCTTGGATGTATCCATATTACTCGCTGCTGAAGGCAGGTGGATAGTAATTACAAGGAAAGAAATCTGTATTAAATTATCTGCTGCTTTTTCTAAAAAGGAACACAAATTATGTAGGGAAATGTAGGGCGAAGTGAAATAATTAAGATGGCTGAGTTTATCAAAATGAAAAATTAGGAAATTTGTTTTCATACTTACAGAACATAAGAAAGGACATTGTATTTTGTAATAAAACTTGCTTTGAAACTTTATTTTTTATTTTTGGTAATAAAATTGTGCCTTCAAAAAAAGTGGAACAATTTCCGCTTTTATTCATGGGACATTAAAATTTTTCGAATGAAATATTTTCTATTCTATTCATAAACATATTGTTGTGCAAATTAATGAGTAAATGAAAGTATAATTTAATAAATGAAAAGATCATAAAACAAATAAACTAATTAATTAATGCACGAGAAAAAAAAGAATTATTGAATAAAATAGTGTATGAATAAGAAAATAAGTGAAAGAATGACTTAATAAATGAATTATTAAATGAAGGAATGTAAATAAATTAGTTAATAAATGAATACGTTAGTCATTTAGTAAATGATTGAAAGAGTAAACGAAATGAACCATTTCACTTTGCCAAATCCACTTTGTCCCGCATGCACTTGACTAATTGTGAAACATTAAAAATACAGACAAGCTAAAAATTACCTAAATAAATACTGCACCGAATTTTCGAAAGTTCCAATTAATCTTTAAACTGTTAGTAACAAGAAGTGTATCATTTGGTAATATCAAAATACTGTTGACTTACAACTACAAATTCAAGTATTAATTTTTGAAAATGGCTTGCAATGGCTTGCAGTCATATGTTTTGATTTTCATAGGTAAAGTTCTCTTAACTAGAATGGACTACATATGTTCCTACATAGTTAAAATATTAATATGTAAGTGGCAGTAAAACCAGAGTAAATATTTCACCATTTCACTTTTCCCCACATTCCCCTATATTAGAAAATTTAGTGTAACATGGCTTTTGAAGCGTTTTACTCTAAATATTCCAGAGCATTTTCTTATTTGTCCGTTCTTACTGGCATTTGGGTCAATTTTTGGAACCTGATCATATGAAATATACTTTTTTTTTTCAAGAAATGCGTCAAATTGATATATTTGGCCTGATTCAATTTCACCTAGCACGTCAGTAAACTTTTTTTTCAAGTTTACTACATGTATATTTAACATTAACAGAAAGTGTTACGCATCATGTGTTGAATCTATTTTACGCTCGTCTATTTAAAGCTTTCCAAGCATAAAATTTATTTTCTCACACTATCACACGGAGTTTAAAAAGAAATCGGATACTAAAAATTTAAAGTGATATCACATTTTGTTTGGTGACCGCAATTTGTTTCTAGAAACAATTATGAGCATCAATTGTTTCTTAAGTACACATGAAATTAATGGAGTACTCTATTCTGAGTCAACGAAAATAACGATCAATTCATTTTTGGCTCCGACAAACTCTGGGTACCTTCCCCAATTGTATTTATCTCAAGTATTCGTCGGATTTCTGACCCTACAACGGGAATTTATTTCCACAAGAAAATTTTTGAAACTGATTAATCGTTTATAATTGCCGAAACATTTCCTTAAGCAGAAGTTGAAAACTACTTTCGGCTTCGTGGCTTCGTAACACTGAAAACAAATGGAAATTTATTCAAAAAATATTTTAAAAAAATGAATGAAATAAAAAGTATATTCAAAGCTTACACAAGACGAATCAGTATGCAATAATTTTTCTAAATTGGGTTTTGGGAAGCTTCAATGAGAGAAAAAAAAAAGCAAAAAAAAAAAAACGATTGTTCTTCCTCCAGCTATAAGAAGGAAAATGATAAATCTGAATCAAACAAAGCTTTTCAAAAAAAGTATTAAGTTACATTGTTAAGTTCATTATTTATATCTTTGAATTAAAAAAAAAGCATGGAAAAGATAAATCTACACTTGTTATTTCTATGTGTGTTTCATGACGTCATTCGTTATTTTATTCATAATTTTGCACTGAAGTTTTGATCAATAATTGCATACGTGTATCTTTGCTCATTAGGCGTTTTCTCCTAACAACTCGAACATTTATTAAGCAGATTATGGGTTATACTTTAGGTGAGAAAATGCTCAACATTTAGAAATTTCTCTCCTACTTTAGTCATTAAGTTCTTCATATATTAGTTGAATTGGGCTAATGAGATAGAAAGAAATATAATTTAGACACGTTTTTACTAATTAGCAAAAAAAAATGTACGATTTGTTTCAGCTTAAGGTTTTGTTGATTTACCTTGTAATTTATATAACAACTAGCAAAAATAACCGGCGTTGAATGGGTCAGTAATAATTATGAGAAATAACCTTCTTTTTCATTTGTTTTGTTCTTTAACTGACAGTGAACGCAAAATACACCACTTTGATGTGATTAAACGAACTTCTTCCTTACCATTTTAAGTTAAATAAATAACAATAAATGTGAATAACAAAATAGTATTTATTTAGAAAAAAAGCACAACGTTTAAGCATATTCATATTAAGAATTTCCAAAATATGAAATTGAACTTCACTTGCTTAAATGATTTTTCTGCTAATTCTTTTTTTTTTTTAACATAGAGTCTAAGACCTTGTCTACGCGGCCAATAAAGTAGAAACTATTTAAAAAAAGTAGCTTCGCTATACTTGCTTTAGTTATTTTGGAAAATTTCTATAATTCACGGTTTTTGGTGCGATTTAAATTTTTACCAAATTTGTGGTAATCGTTTTGGGATACCTTGGATAATGCTCCCCTTGCGTACTTAGCAAAACTGTCTCTTACTAATTTTCGTCAAAATGATGTTCTCACCAAATTCTGATATATTTTTTGTGACCATAAAATGATGCTTTACATTTCCAACCGAAAAGATTCTAAAATAAGTAGTAAAATCAGGCAGTTGTTTAAAATTTTGCTACCTTAAGTGTTTAATGGTATCCTGTTGTTAAATTTATAGTTTACATTATTTTTTAATTTAAGAATGTGGCCTATTGATGGAAGCTCAATGGTCCATCCATAGCAATCGGGTGCCATGAATATGAATAGAAAATAAAACTTTGATTTTATTTTATTATTCTTTTAAAATATATTAATCACAGTAAATTTTTACTAAAAGATAAAGATACGCCGAGCAATGTTTCCTACACTATTTTTTCTTCTTTTCTTTTTTTTTTTTTCTTTTCTAATGTAAAACTGCTGAGTGGTTCATTTACGGTAACTTTCGTTGAACTAAGAATTTATAAATGTTCAAGATAGGTAATTGATATTTTACGCAACATAGTTACAACATGTAATATGAAATTATCAGACTGACTAAAAACCAAACAAGTAATACAAAAGCCGAATAACACTGAATGAAATATTGAAAATAAATCCTTGGCATATGCGCATGTGCAGCTAATTTAACAAGGTATATTTCCCTTCACGAGAACATTTAGTGCCTTAATAAGGACACCGGATTTCTAATAATGCCAATCATGGCTTTATTAGGACACAGTCCACTTTTCAACGGTTTTCAAATCACTGGAAAATGAGGTGCGCAGCGTCATTTTTCTTTTGAATTGGTCAGTAACAGAAATTAGGCTTTCTATAGCTGAGACAAACCTACAATGTAAAAAAAATTGTTTATCCTTACTTGTTAAATACGGTGACAGCATTCTGCATTTTCTGTAACCTTATTCCGGCGGCTAGCTTAACTGATAAAACTGGTGTAACGTTATGAGTGATGCGTAACGTTACAGCAGTTTTATCAGTTAAGTTACTTTTTTTGCTACGAAGGCAGCAAGCTGCCACCGCTTTTATACACATTTTTTACAGTATATCTTGGCAGCGCCGTAACGTTTTGATTCGGATCTGCGCAGCTTTCCCAATGCTGCCAGGATAGGTTTCCCCGAGTATACAAAAAAATAGCAACATGTTTTGTAGTATTAAATGACTGTGCTCCATGAAGGAACAAAACTTATAGCAAAATAAGATCAGGCATTTTTTGTGGAAACCTATTTATTAGTAAGGATTGATAGACTTTTACCTGTTAATAACAAACTGCTTGTTGATAACTCATTATCATCATTTGGTTTTCTAATGACGATAAAGTCAGAATCTGAAAAAAGTTTGCTATATTACATAGAAAAACAAAGGTTTGGATATTTTGATCCACATGGCTGTATTTGGTGCACCCACCTTCTTTACATACACATAATAGATAAAATCAATTTGCTTAAAAATAGAAATTTCTTGAATGTTCAATATTTTGTTTTATACGATTTAAATAGTAATTCTGTATGAAACTGTATGGTAATTAACAAAGTAGAAAACGTTTTCCTCACTGAAATATTTATTATTTGTAGCTCTCAAACATGTATTGTAATAATATTATAATTATGTTCTTTAATATTGCTGGTTTTGTAATTTTACTAACAACTTTTTGTTTTCCATTGAATATACCAAAATTGTATACATTTATCTCCTAACAGTTTTCTTAGCCGAAAATAAAGAAAGTAAATTTACCATATTGAAACAAATATATTGTTGATTTCTTTGTTGAAGCCCACAGATAACTAATTACCGGATATTTTTTTTCCCTTTGCAAACAGAAATAAAAAGTTTAGTAGTGTGACGGAAGGTGCTAGCAAATTAAATTCCGAGTATTCTTTAGTGCAAAAAACAGGGCAGTTAATCATTCGCGCAAATGAAAAATTATGACTCATAATTGACCCGGAAGTTGTTTTTAATGAAATGTAGCTCGACTCAGTCGGGATTTTATTGTTGCATGCGAAATTTGTTTTCATGCATAAACTTAGTTGGTTCAAACTGTAATTTAGGTCTTTTGTTGACTGCATGATCGCTTTGAAAGATAACGCATTTTTGTTGAAAGTTGCTTTTTCACTCAACTTTTGAATCAGAATTTTCGTGTTTGCAAATTTATTCAGTTAAAACTCCAAAAAGCTAATAAAATGAAAAACAGTAGCTTTAATTAAATTTAATGTACCTTGAACGCATACAAAATGATACAAACGGGTTTTGGTTTAAATAAAAGAATATGGCATTGTTTGCTTTAAAACTTGCAGTTAATAGCAATCTTTATAATTATAAAGTAGGAGTATCACGCCTTACTGAAGCAAAAACTTTTTTTTTCTAACTTCATGTTTACGAAAAATGAAAATATATACTTCCAGCCTTTTTTAATGTACATCGATATACCCTGTGAAATATATCATGACCAGAAACTATGAATTAAATTGTTTATTGCAAAAAATCAAATCTACAACTTTAGGGCATATTATTTTGAGAGTCAAGCAATTCGTTGTACAAACCAACAAAATGGAAAATCAAAATCAATTTTATTCTACCAAAATGAAAATGTAAAAGATTTTGACTGCGTTAAAGAGTGTCACTCTTGCCTTTAACTTTACTATAAAGCTGTAGTTACCTCTAAAAATTGGCTGAAAAATAAGATTAAGCGTGTAAGAGTAAAACGTCTTTAGGTCGTTAAATGATGGTCTTGAAAAATTCGACATAAGTGCACTATGTTGCTGAAATCGTAAAATGCAGTTACTGGGGCGTTTTCAGTGGTGGGGCATTATACATCGAATTACTCTACCCTGCAATTATTGTTTGGAGCTTCGAATGTTTCTTCTACTTTTAACAATCAAAAACAGTTCATACACTTAAATATATATATTTATTATTTGTCATTCCCATCCCTTGCATAAATTACTTTTATAACTTTAAGCTTTTACATCACACGATTTAAAATTTATCTTACTTTTTATTTTCATTAAAATATGTAAAAAGTTTATACATTATTTTAACACACACAAAAAAAAGTTTTATCTTATTGATATTTTTCTATTGTTTATTACTTTGTTAAAGAGCTCAGGCAATTCCGAGTAATTTGTTCCCATTTCAAAAAGGAAGAAAATGTTTAGAAATACGACACAAGTTGCAAACAGTTTAAATAGAGGCTTTCTTTAGTGAAAAAAAAAGTGCGTAAATCATTCGCGTTAATGAAAAAGTATGACTGATATTACTCGGAAATTGTTTTTAATAAAATATGCCTCAGCTTTCAGTGAGAATTTTATTGTTTAATTTGTTATTTGTTTTCGTGCAAAACTATGTTGACCCAAACTGGAATTTAGGTCTTTAGTTGTAAAGATATTAGTTATAACTTGGTTTGAGATTTAAATTTTAAGTCCGAACTTCGATGTTTTTGTTAAAACTATGTTAGTCCAAACTGGAGTTTAGGTCTTTTGTAAAGATATTAGTAGAAACTTGGTTTGAAATTTAAGTTTTGAGTCCAAACTTCGTTGTTTTCAAATTATCTAATTAAAACTCTGAAAAGCTGATAAATTGAACAATAGTGGTTTTAATTAATTTTAATTATCTTTCCATGTAAACAAAACATGGTACAAAATAGTTTTAGTTTAAACGAAAAAATATGACGTTGTTTGTTTACCAGTAATTGCCATCTTGTAAAATATACCCAGGCATTTTTGTTTAGAATAATAATTTTAAATATATCATCTATTTTGATGTGAGTTTTCTGAAGGCGTCAATGTTACTAGTTAGATAAAAATGGAACAACGTTTAAAAGCACAAAAAGGATAAAAAGTTTTAAAAAACGCAGACATGTTTCGGAGGCAATAGCCTCCATCCTCAGTGCGAAATGAACAAATGGATGAATCAAGGTCAAGGGAGAGTTTAAATGCGTAACCGGAAAAACATTGACCAATCAGCTATCAGCTAGTGCTGAGGCAAAATATGACGTATTCTAACATGTAAGATTGAATAATGTTAGAATACGTCATATTTTACCTCAGCACTCGCTGATAGCTGATTGGTCAATGTTTTTTCTGTTAGGCATTTAAACTCTCCCTTGACCTTGATTCATCCATTTGTTCATTTCGCACTGAGGAAGGAGGCTATTGCCTCCGAAACATGTCTGCGTTTTTAAAAACTTTTTATCCTTTTTGTGCTTTTAAACGTTGTTCCAATTTTTATCTAATTTACCTTGCACAAAGCTATCGCTTTTCAATCAATGTTACTAGTTATGTAGAATCAATTTTGCTATGATTACTTTTATAGCGCACTATTATAGAGTATAATTTTATTGCTATTTATTTTAAAGCGCATGCATTCGAAATTGTAAAAAAAAAGTTACGTGACATATTTTGAGCAAAAATCTTTCGTTGAAATAAAATACGAAATTATACGCTAATTTAGTTTTAAATTCAAACCATACCTAAAAAATTTCGATTTTTTTATTATATTGACCTTTAACCAGAATTCTGGAAATTGTTTTCGTTTATCGGTTTGGAGTTTCTTGCAACGTAGGTAAGCATGTAAGTTATATTAAAATATATATGGGTCGCTACACTTAGCTAAGTGAGACGCGATGAAAAAAATATAAAATTAGAATTAACTAAAAAACATGATATATTTTTTTTAACTGTAGAGAATGGAGTATTAGTATTTCGACCAAGAACAAGTGACCCTTTCCAATAATTGAAAAAATTATTTATTACAGAGAAGAGGTATAGAAGGAAGGCAGGACGCGGGACATATTTTCGAGTTTATCCAAATTTTGGCGATATGAAAACAAAATTTATTCCTAGTATATTTTCGACCTGAAACTATCATTATTTAGACCTTAAGCGTCCAAGTAGAAACAATATTGATTTGGCGAAAGAGCACAAATGACAAACTTTGCTTTTTTTTTTTTTTTTTTTTGCAACCCTACTCTCGCCAATTTTAAATCCAAACGAATTATAGGTCGCGTTGTCGCCTCTGATCAATGGCAGCTGAAAGAATTAAAACCAAGACTTAGCCTTTTACTAGGAATATGATATGTCCAATAGTGCGTATCGAAAGAATTGAAATTTTCCCGATTTTTTTAGTGATAGCGCGGAAATGTTGTGAACTGCCATCATTAAAATATATGAGAACTCTTAAAACTCTAGATTGATATCTTCTGTCGCCTCAATGGGCCGAAAGTTTCAAAAATTGGATTGAAAGTGATCAAACTTCAAGAACTAATAAATAATAACATATATTGTTGATTATTTTGGGGTAGCGCTTAAAAGTTGCCTATTTGCAACAATTTTAAACAAAAAAATATTTAGTTTTATGTGTTAATATCTTTTGCCGCCTCATCGGCATCAAATTTCGGAAATTTTGGCGACTTTGGTACTTTGCTGCATAGCTGTTTACTGCTTTCATAATGCACAATTAAGGTAAACTAGCCAAAAATGTGAAATACCCCTATTTAGTAAAGTAAGAAGTAACAACGTCAGATAGCACAAATTGCGGATTAGTGCAACCACGTGTTTCGGGGAACCCCTTTTTTCAATGCAAAATAGTGCGAAGGTCAATGTTTAGTATTGTTCCACTTTATTCGGATTTTATTTCTATGAACCTGTCTTCGAGGGATTCTGATTTAATATCAGAAACTCCCGAATGCAAGCTGTTCCAAAGAACAAATGTACACAGAAGCACATTACTCTACTGTATTGAAGTCTGGTTCTACGTACATAGGACATGTTTGTTACACCTGAAAGTTCTTGCAGTTTTGATCTATCTTATTGCTTTTACGAATACAAACAAATGTTTTATTTGATGACTTTAGCAGCCTTGTTGTTTTTGGGTAAGACGGTACTGTAGTGAACACAGGCATATTTAATGGTGTAATTCGCAGGTTTGAAATGAGACTTCAAAAACCACTCCAATGGATCGTGTGCTTACTTCCTTTCAATGAGTTGCCATTACGACATCTATTTGAGTCTATTTTCGGCAAGTTTACTTTCCCTTCATCTTACACTAGAGACATTGGACAAAACATCAAAGGATGTGAAAAACTTTGAATTTTGGTATTAAATAGTATTGAAAGCGAGCTAAAATCCACCACTCTCAGTTCAGATTAAAAATTTTCTTTAAAAAAAAAAATCACATTTCGCCATTAGTTCTGGCGTTTGTTGTTATGGTCTAGCTAACCGAGAACCTGGAACGCTTAATCAACCCCGATGGCTGGCAACTGCAATTCGAATTCTGAGATATATCTAGATCAGACCTGTCAAATGAGTTTGCTAACTTTAGTTGCATTCAATTTAAGAGTCTACACACCATCATGGTTTGAAATTGAAATTCATCATTCCTTAAGGATGGAGCAAGACACCTGTGGTATGTCATCAGCTCATCTCAGTACTTACCTAAGAAGTATCGTTACGTAATTGGAGCAGTTATTTTTTCGACGCTTACTTTGCTGTTCCAGAAAATATTCTTTTAGCAATGTAATCTGAAGAGAGATGGCATGGACTCTTGCAGGTCGGTGGATTATCAAGGCAAGGATAACTAGCTCAATGGGAAACTGTGTTCGCAGATTAAATATTCCACCTATTAACTTTGGAAATATAGACTATATAGATGTCATTGGTTGGAAAGCGTGTTATGTGACATCGCTTTCAGTTCTCAAAGAGATCAGCTCTCAAGAACTTCTGAAGCGCCTAGAGAACAGTGTGTCAATGAACTGCTAGGAGTTTTTAAAAATTCTCAAACACAAAAAAGCAGTAGAGCGGATTATAAAACTAGTCACTGCAACCTTCGAGAAAACAGTTGGGTCGCAGAACAGAGATAGATTTTTTAGAGCCACAATAGCATCCAGAAAATACATGCCATTATTTGAGATTTTTTGCCATCAAAAATGATTGCAAGCAATATTTTTGTTATTTGTATGTTCGAAAGGTAAAATAAAATTTCTGGTATTTTGTAAATGAGGTAAATTTGATTTATATGTGTTTAAAATTTTGCATTTTGCTAGCAGTTAAGAGTTACACAACAAAGTACAAAAATGCGTCAAAATGTTCAAAACTTGATGCCGATGAGGCAACAGAATAATTAACCTATAATTCTGATTCTTTTTATTGTTGAAAATAAGCAATTTTTAAGCAATACCCCAAACTGATCCACATTATCTGGTTTTATTTATTATTTTTTGAAATTTGATCATTTTTAGTCAAATTTTCTCAACTTTAGGCCCACTGAGGTGACAGACGATTTCAGTCTAGAAAGTTAAGATTTCTCGCACATTTTAATGTTGGCATTTTACAGATTTTCTGTACTACCGTTAAGAGCTTTGGGAAATTTCGATTTTTTTCGATACTCCCTACTGTCGAATGAGACATCTGCCTTCACCACACAATGTTTAAATGGTGTACCACTTTGGCTGATTTCGAAAATGACAAGGTGACATTTTAAGCTCTAGAACAAATACCACATTGCAAATTCCGTTTGTAAATTTTTCTCTGCTTATCTTTATTTCATGCAGATGGAAGCTTTTGAAAAAAGACTGGGTCAAGGGCCAACCAAAGACAGCTGAAGTGAAAAAGGTTTAAAAAAAAAAAAAAAAAAAACTTTTTTTAAGAAAAGAAGTAGTTTACAGTGGTGTGTGCTTCAAACTGATATGCTTCTTTCGGTTTCATATGTATATTTACTGTTTTTAATCAGTTTTAATTATTCATGTCTGTTGCAGCCTTTTAACCACTTTCAAATTGCTTTGTTTTTAAATTACAGATAATCTAAGTAACAACACATTTTTTTTCTTCAAATCCTTGTCTTGTTCTAAATCAACTATGAGCAAATAGATTGTCATTTATTATAAGTACATATTTTAATTTAGATTTCTTTGTATCAAAAATTACTTCAAAATCTTAATCACGGTTGCATTCGGAATCTGCAAAAACATTTTATTTTTAATAATACGCAAATAAAAATATTATAACATTTCAGAATTACTGTTATTACGATATTAATTTTAATCTCTATTTGACAAGCTGTTCCTGGGACTGTATTTATAAAATGTGTAAAAAAAATATGTTCATATTGGAAATTTAGAAAAAAAAATCCAATACTAAAAAAATACTTTTCGGGCATTAACACATTTTTTAAACAAAGACAGTTTTAACTATTCATCATTTAAGCACTTTCAAGTTTCAAGTCTTTACTTTGTTAATACTTTGTTTATACATTAACAATCTACAAGAGGAGTGCAAAGAAGCTTACTTTAAAAATAACAGATTTATGCTAATGTAACGTGGTTTATTCATATTGAAATAATCTCACGACTCAGCATGCTATTCCAGTTTAAGATGTACAGGAAAAGGTTTCGTGTTATAACTCTCCTCGTGTAAAACATCCTACATTACACTTTAGATTATCACGTGATTTCTGTTTCATTTTACATTGCATAATATTACAATGTAGGTAGCACTTTCATCAACTTCAAAAACAGCTTACAGGCAGTAACTTCAGAGCTATTGAAAATGATTTAGCTGTGTATTATGTTGATTTTTTTTATCTTGGCAAAAAAAAAAAACTTATTTTATAATTTTGGAGGAAAAGAAAAAGTTGGGCAATCCAGTTTTTTTCAAACTCAAACTCATATGCTAGAAGTGTCGCAGAGTTAATCGGTAACATATTGTAATTAAAAACATGGGCTATTCCACGAAAAAGCAGCCATTTTGTTCCGAACGTGACGGGTCATGTAATAAAAAAGTAAAAATGGTAAAAGGTAATGACAAACTTTTTTGCTTAATAATATACGCATACGTTTGTAGTTTGTTTAACAACAAATTTTTGTTTTTTACTCTTTTACAATATTATTTTCAATGGCATATATGAGGCGTCACGTGCGGGACAAATTAACGGCTTTCCGTGGAATGTCCCAAATGGGATGTTTTTACTTATCTGCGTTTTTATGTTCAAAAACATAAAGACCATGATAACGTTTACTACTGGATTTCAACCATACAGGCTTTAGAAAATAAGTTTATAAATTCCCAGTTTAGCATTAAATAAACTCAGCAATACCTTACTTGAAATTCTCAGCATTAATTTCGCATACTTGAAAGTCTAATTTTTCAAGAATAATCGATTTTTTTAATCATAATCTTTCCTCCAAGCCCACATCCTGACAGTTATTCATGTGTTGCTCTCGGATAATAAAGTAAAGTGCTAAGTCAATGGCATTCCAATAATAGCATGATTCATGCCTCAGTGATAATATCGTTATATATATATCTGTAGAGAATTCTCCTCATTAATCATGAAAGTTTGCATTGATATGGTCTCCTTGATTCGAGCGCCTCAATTAAGACCCAGGAAGGAGAATTCATTCTTAATCTGGGTGGAGAAAAAAGCCTTTACCAGTGCCTTATATAATTAACTTTATTTCAACGTAATCCGTAAATTTATAAAAACAAACTCATGCTGACATATATTATTCTGGTGCGTCATATTTTCTTGTGTCTTATTATCGATTTACATGATACCATTATGCTTCATACAAAAAAAGAAAGAAAATCTAAAAAATAAACAAGTTAATTTAAGGTAGCTCTTTCACACAAAAGCTAAACAGATGCTTGCTATTTCTGGTAAGTTTATTCACTATTAATAGGGTCTTTCCAAATATGATGACCATTTTATTCAGTAAGTTACCGCCCTTTAGCCAGGGCTAAGACAGAAATACATGAAATCCACCTCCAGCTCAGTCTTTCCTATGCTGGGTTGATGAGTGCTAATAAGCACGAAACTGCAGTCCTCGGCTGGAATTGACTGAGCTGGCGGTGTATTTCATGTATTTCTGACTTATCCCTGGCTATAGGGAGGTATTTTACTGAATATACCTGCCTTGCCTTCAATATTCGCGAGTTGAACCGAACCATTGCTTCGGTCACTCGTCTGGTCAGTGCTAATTCTATATTAGCTACCAGTTTGTTTGGTACTCTTGACTTCCTTAAGGGTTTCCCACCTCCAGCTCAGTTACTCCTATGCTGGGCTGATGAGTGCTAAAAAGCACGAAACTGCAGTCATCGGCTGGAATTGACTGAGCTGGCGGTGTGTATTGCATGTATTTCTGCCTTATCCCTGGCTATAGGGAGGTATTTTACAGAATATACCTGCCTTGCCTTCAATATTCGAGTTGAACCGAACCATTGCTTCGGTCACTCGTCTGGTCAGTGCTAATTCTGTATTAGTTACCAGTTTGTTTGGCGCTCTTGGCTTCCTAAATAGGTTTACCACCTCCAGCTTAGTTACTCCTATGATGGGCTGATGAGTGCTAAAAAAGCACGAAACTGCAGTATTCGGCTGGAATTGACTGAGCTGGCGGTGTATTTCATGATGACACCCTTGTTTTTTATATTTTTGACCCCCTTCTCTCTATGTCACATGCCATGGTGTCACCCTTTTTACCCCAAGTTTTTGACGAAGATTTTCCCTCCGTCTCCATTTGTTACATGCCACGCTACGTTGCATAAAGATAATATTTTTTGAAATAAATGGCGTGATAAACACTTCCTGTTACAAATCCCGCCCCTTTCATAAAGAGCAGTAAATTTCACTAGCCCATCCCCCTCAAAGCGTGACATCATTTGTAGACAGATCCCAACATAAAAATATTTCATACGTTGTATTGTTGAAAGCATAAATCTTAACTCAATATAAAATACTGGCTGACAGTTGCTGCTTAGTAATTTGGGCATAGTCAATCTAAATCATTTTTTTAAAAGTAAAATGGCTTAAAATTGATATGAAATCAATACAAGTTATCAATTGAGTAGAAACTCTTGTTGATGATACAAAACAATTTCTAAATGCGACATATGTCTTTGTGTTTCTTACGAAACACAATCGAAAGAAAGTCACAAACACTTGTAATTTAAACTCAGACATTGTATTTTTAAGCATGAAGGTATAAGTTGTGATGGTTATTTAAACCACTTAGTCTCTTTCATTTTAGTATGCTTTGAGCTGCGAATTATACAACTGTTAAGAGCAATTTAATTTTTTCATTGTTTCAAAGTAATAGACATGCCATTAAAAAAACATAACTACTTCTGTACAATACTTAAAATACACCACCAGCTCAGTTATTCCATCCGAGGACTGCAGTTTCGTGCTTTTTAGCACTCATCAGCCCGGAACAGGAATCACATGAGCTGGAGGCGAAAAACCTCTTAAGGGAGCCAAGAGAGCCAAACAAACTGGTAGCTAATGTAGAATTAGCACACCAGTTGAGTGACCGCATCAATGGTGCAGTTCAACTCAAAGCTTGATGGCAAAGCAAGGTATTGTGTAGTAAGTTACCCACCATTGCAGCGAGCACTCAACTTGTGTGCTAATTCTACATTAGCTACCAGTTTGTTTGGCTCCCTTGGCTCCCTTAAGAGGTTTTTCACCTCCAGCTCATGTGATTCCTATTCCGGGCTGATGAGTGCTAAAAAACACGAAACTGCAGTCCTCGGATGGAATAACTGAGCTGGTGGTGTATTTGAAGTATTTCTGCCTTAGCCCTGGCTTAGGGCTGGTAACTTACTACACAATACTTCTGTACAAGATAAGAAATCTATCTTATTTACAAACCAGTAGCATAAATTGTAGAATGCTTAATTAAAATGAGATACGGGTACCTAACTTCTACGCCATCTTTCAAACCAAAAAAAATCTACTAAAATCGGTTCACCCGTTTAGGAGCTACTATGTTACAGACAGAATACATGCAAACTTATAACCACAGCTGCGAAGTGGGAAGAAAAATTACCGAGTCCGTCTCAAATAGATTTAGACCATTCGGCTCCGACTCAGACTTTTTTACTCCAAAATCAGTCCAACTCCGAATCCAACTCCGACTCTGCAAGCACTGGCAGAGTTGAGGACTTAGAGGAAAAATGACCGACTCCGACTCTTGAAATTCAAAACCTTCCACACCCGATTCCGACATCGTTACCCAAAATGCAGTTCCATTCTGACTCTTCAACTCCGACTCCGACCTCGCAGCCCCGCTTAAACCTCCATTACTCTTTGCGTCGTGGGTAAAAAATAGCAATTCTCAAGTTTTCTTAGTAATACGCAACAATAAGCATGCCCAAAATATATGTATCGTAGCGAAATTTCCACAACATATTTCTTTATGAGGTCAAGACGTCAAGGTAGGGTTTTTTTGTCTAAAGAGTTGATAAGAAGACTATACGTCAGTGAACTGCCGATGACAACAAAAAGAGTGCTCTTCCTAATCGCAGTCATGTTCCATATTGTCATATCGACTCCTCGGGTCACATCAAGAAAGAACAAGATATTCTTGCCAACGTTAACGGTACGATGAAGCAGTGCATGAATTGTTTTCTCCAATGAATGATTTGCTTGAACTATTTCTGATGCAGTTGACAACATTACGGAAAATAACGCTACATTATTTAGGGCTTTCAAAGTATATAATGTGTCATTCAAAGATATATCCACGAACTTTTTACGCTTTAGAATTTGAAGTGTCATATATATATTGGCAAAGACATCCAATGAGAAGAAAAACAACATCGCTGAGCATTCCTTGTTGAATGTATAAATATTAGACCAAACTGATCGGTAGGTAAAATGTACGTCACGCTGCAAACACAATTTTGAATTTTGTGACAAATATAATAATAGTTCCTTGAAATGAAGACACAGCAAACTGTAAAGCACACTGACGCATATCCTTGTATGGCATACAGTTACTAAATCCATAAGATCAATAATTATATCAATGTAACGATAAAAATTCTTGTTTTGAGAAATAAATAACATAAAATAGTCTTCTATTACATTATTGAATTGTTTCCTAACTGCGAAAATTGAGAAGTATATAAAGACACTAACTTCCACAATCATGTAATAAAAATAAAAGATCAAAATCAATTTTTTTGATAATAAAAGCTTATAAATATTACTGCAATCAAGGTCATATTTTAGATTGTTTCTTATAGCTTTTTTAAATGGTTTTGTTCTTGAATATGCAAAGCACCTGATCAGAAACAATGGTATACATTGAAATAAAATTTTAAAATCGATAAGAAATTTAGTAACTAAATAAAATAAGATACATATTTTTGCACCAATTATAACCGTAAAAATTAATAAGCACAGTTGAAAAATCGGTAATTTTCGAGGAACTGGAGATGTTATTGTAGCACCCTCTGACGCATTTAGCCCAATACATTTTAATAACATTAATATTTCTCGATAATATACGCACATGCCTTTAACTTCATGAACTTCTGTTGTAGAGGTTACGGACCGGAATTTTAAACACACTGATATAAACCTTTTAAAAGCATGCATACTGCCCAGCAAGAAAGATGACAAACTGATCGAAGTCTAAAAACCGCGAAGCAAACCGAGTTTCACAGCAACTTAATCATGTTTACCGCTGCTTTGATGTGTAATATTTTATTCCTGCTTTGCCGTTTGAATGATTTATGAAACATTTTTTTCTAATGACATAAAACTAAGTTACAAATGTTCTGCCTCACATTACAGGTTTCTGTGCATCATAAAGTTCCATTGAAATACGTGTAATGTGTAGTAGCGTGGCAGGCAAGTAACTTCATATTTCTAGACATTGTTTTGATGAAAGTTAAAACGGATTTTTTTTTGTTTGATTTTAATACGATAAAAGTGTGAAATATAAATGCTGAATATTTTTTCTGAGCAATGAAGCTGTTATTATTTACGCATTTTTTATTGAGTAGTTTTGTTGAACTATTATGCATAAAAATATTTTGTACTGGTGTAGCTATAGTAGTAAATAAAATATGTTTACTACTTCATACGTATCTTTAACATAGAAAGATAGTTTATCTGGTTGGGTTATCATTACAGAGCAAACTTTGTTACACTTAAAACGAAAGTGTGATGTATTATTCAAAATATTTTTTACTACAATATCCAAAAAAGAATGATCAAGGCAAGCAATCATTGTTAGAAACTAAAATGTTAAAGTTGGGCTGCGAAAATTTATGCATTTATTTTATGTTCGACTACTTAACTTAATGATTAAAAAAAACCGTTTAGGTAATTTTTAGAGCAATTTTAAGCAATCTTTAATTTTCCGAAAAAAAACTTTGAATTTTTAAACTTTAAATTAACTTGAATTAACTTTGAATTTTTAAACTTTTAAATTAATTTGAATTTTGATGAGGACTGAAATAAAATGCTTTTATACCCCATTCTCAGCATGAAATATTTATTAAAAATAAATAACATAAATATCCAGCATGCACGATAACGTTTTATTTAGTTACAAAAGTGATCCGTAAGAAATGTTTAATAACCAAATTGAGTATGATATTGAAATTAATTATGATTCAAGTTAGGATTCATAGATAAAATTCAATAAAACACAGTGCATTTCTGTTATTAATTCGTTGTTCTTATTGTCAAATTCGAAAGTTTGAAAAATTAAAAAAAGGGAAAACTTTTGATATTTATGTTTGTTATTGTAATGCAAATACTACGAATTAATTGACATAATTCCTTCAACAAACACAATTACTAAGCCAGAAAAATTCTATCTTTGATTTTGTAATGTTTTGATATTAAAATAATGTATGCGCTCTACCAATTAGTAACTTTTGACGAAACGAAAAAAAAATAAAAAAATAGGGGAACAATATTTTAAAAATACAGACGTAGCTGTTTCTAGTTTAACTAACATATTAAGGGCAATATTAATTGCATTAGGTTAATAAGCGGAAAATAAATGAACCTATGCAAAAGATTTCGGCTTAATTAAAGATATGCATAAGTCGATCAGAAGACATTTTGCTTAAGGCTGTATCTATTCGCTTTACATTATTTACTCTCTCCTCTAAAATACAATTAGATTCCCGATTATTTTCTCAAGTTGAAACCTTACGATTTTGTATGATAATTTTATTAATTAAAGCATTTACGAAATACAATAAAATGCTATTTATTTTCGGTAGTTTAAAATACAACTTATATACATTTTTAACTCAATTATATGCTCCTTCTTTTCTAATAAAAATACTAGTTGTAGAGACATATTGAAAAAAAACACATTTTGTTTAATTTTATTAAAGAAAGTATAAGTTTTATAAAAGGTATGGCAAAATCTTGTTGTTTTAATATTTTATGATTGTAGTAGTATACTTACCTATTAAAAGAAAAAGTTTATTACTTTTTTACAGTAGTCATTCCTTATCTTCAATTACATTGTTTTAATAAATATTTTTTTTTCTATAATAAGAAATATACAGAGGATATAAATGATTAGGAATTTTTCAACGAAATATTTGTCTGAACAAAATATATTTTGTGTCTTTGAACGACAAAATAAAAATATTTTTAAGAGAATTTTTACGACGAAATGCATTAAAAAAAGGGGGGGGGGGATTCCACGCAAAGAATGACATTTTGTCCTGCACATTGCAGTTCATGTGTTTCATTAAAAATAATAATTTTTAAAGTTAACGATCACTTTTTTTTTGCTTGAGAAATCCAAAACGTATAAATAATTTCATAGGCAAAACTTTTATACATTACTACTTGAAATTATTAATTTTAAAATTAAAGACATGATATTTAACGTCCGGGACAAAATGTCAGCTTTTAACTAGAATAGCCCAAACGTTACACATTTTGCTTTAAATAATAAACACCTATTTTATTACATGTTTGTAAGGATGTTAAAACATTTTAATGCTGCGAAGCTCGATTGAATTTTCATTACAAATTTCCTTTTTCATATTCGGAAATAAAACTCTCATTAGACTAATGAAAGCTCGTGTGTTTTTAGTTATTTTAACTTGCCAAACACTTATATGCAGATGTTAGTTGACATAATTTTAATCCTTATGCCGAATGTTAGAAACTTAATTGTTGTTATTCAAAGACCAGTGATATTTTTTTCAATAGTTAATTGATGCAAAACTCGATATGTTTTGCTGTTTTTCAAGTGTTCATTTTTTAATTATTAGTTTGAACTCACTCTGCATTTTTTCATCAGTTTCAGAAAGTTATCTTTTAAGGGACCTTTTTTTTTTTTTTGGTTCTGTGTAAATAAAAAGTTGGTTCATTATTTTTATCTTAACTAGCATTTAAAACCTTGAGTATTTTAAATAGTCAGTGTTCTTTTGCATTGTAACTACCTATACTTGTTTCAATATTTAAGAATTGGGCTCTTCAAAGGGCTTCATCGTGTCCATCTTTAAAAGTTTCACTATTACCTTAACTTCATTAGCCTCTTAAAAAGTTTTCAACTACAACTTAAGTCTGTTAAAAACCCTGTTATAGTTTCATACAAAATTTGACAAAACTTGGAGAAATTTCGTTAAGTAAATTTGCCAGTCGCTTTTGAATACAAAACTAAACTCGACTTGTCACAATATTTAATTCGAATGATGTTTTAATCATGTGGTATAAAAATAACATATGAAAGGGCACGCAAGTTTTTATCATCGATTTTAAGAAAAATACTTCAAAAGTGGTGCTACATTCATCTAGAATATCCCGAAATTTTACATCGCTACCTCTCTCTCTTTCTTTTTCTCAAAAGCGCAACTATTTTTTACAGTTCTTCTCTGTGTTGGTATTCTCAAAGAAATGTTTAAAGAGTAAAAACTCGTAAAGTTGATAGCATTATGAAGAATATTGCTACACAATTTACTTCTTTCAAAGCATATAATATGTCAATGAAAGATATATTCACGATTGATTTGTTCTTTAAAAATTAGAAAGTCATAAAGATATTGCCAAATACATCCAATGAGAAGAGCATGAGCTCTGACGTGTTTGCAGATTCTCTTTATGAATAAAAATTACGAAAATGATGATGAACTTTCGAATGGTACCGGTGCATGGAGCTGGGTGTCCGCGAACAGGACAAAATGTCTGGTCAGGGTGGCGTTGACTGAAACATGTCCCGCAAATGTATCAAGAAATTTGATAAGGGTTTTGTGTTATTGCGCCACCCTCCTTAACATCCCGATTTCGTCAAGTGATAAACGTATCATTACACCTGGAAGAAAAATAAATAAATAAATAAAAAACTAGGATGTTAGCAATACCTTGCTTCAAGGTCGGAATTGTAAAGTGGGTAGTCAGATAAATCAAAAACCTTATCACATTTCTTCATTCATTGGCGGGACCATAGGTGTGGTCCGAGAGCCCTCGACATTTTTGTGAGTCATTTACTCACGGCTGATAAGTTCCAAAATGTTTCCTTTAAACGCATAAAAGAAGCTAGCGAACGTCAGCTGCGGTGCCATTGGTTGGTTAAAGTAGCGGATTAAGCACAAACATGTAAAAAAAAGAAAAAGAAATAACCATTTCCTCCCGCCTGAAAATTTGTTAGTACGTAGTTGACGTAAAACTAAAACAAAAAACAAAAGCCAGCTGGATGCATCGCGGTGGATTATGCGTCAGCTGGCCACACGAACTTGCAAAAAAACTTCTTTTTAAAACAAATTATTTGCTCTCGCTCGGAAACTTAAAAGATATTAATTTATAAGGTAATTTTATGAAAAAAGACCGTCAGCTGGCTGTACTCCGGTGGGAAGTTCGTTAGCTGACGTAGTGAAACTAACTTTTTTTTTTATACGGAGCAACATTTCGATCATGTTGTTCCGCCACGTTTACTGCGCTTGATCATGTTTACTGCGCCAGCTGACGAGCTTTCCACCGGTGTACAGTCAGCTGACGGATTTTTTTTTTAATAGAAGTAACTTATAAACTAACATCCATGATGTTTACGAGCAAGAGCAAATGATTTTAATAAAATGATTCAACAATAAATGGCAATTTTGAACTTGAAACAATGACTAAATTCACAATATTACGTTTTGAAAAACTCTATTCATTTAAGAATAATTTATAAATTCTAATACACTGTTTACATTAACAATCAGTTAACACTTTGAAATATCATTTTATAATTTTTAGTCATTATTTCAGGTTTAAAATTGCCTTTCATTGGAAATATTTTTTTAAAAATCATTTGCACGAGCTGATGTGTGCATCACATGACTTCCTTTTACACCAATTTAATGATAATAGTACCTTGGAGTAAGTATAGAAACACTTTAAATATTTTCACCCCAAAATATTTATCGCGAACGGATGCAAAAAAAGCGTTTTACAGAGATTTATTTTCCTAATATATCGACAAATTTAACATGATTCAATGGATAACTCTCTAAATCTCGCCGAATGAAACCAAATTCAAAGAAAAAAAAATAACAAAACGGCAAATTTGTTGCCAACTTGGCGAATTTCCCCAAGTTGGCGAAAAAAATTGGCAACCAAAAGCTTACCAAAACATTGCCAAGTGTTCGCTAAATTTTCAAACCACTTGAGTTTGCATTTATATTAGCACTGATTTCCCGCCAAAAAGGTGTAAAAGTCCTCTTTTGGAATATCGGAATACAACCGAAAGGGGAAGTGCGCAACTAAACCCAACTAGGAGTCTAAATACCAAATTTCAACTTTCTACGACACACCACGTGTGAGGTATGCGAGATTCGTACAAATAAACGTACATATGTACGCACATATAGACGTCACGAGAAAACTCGTGGTAATTCACTCGAAGATAGTCAAAATGGATAGTTTGGACGTCCATCTGTTCATAGGCATATATGCACGTGCGGTGGGGTTGAAAAAACCCTCAACATTCATTCGAGGATAAGTAAAATGGAAAATTATTGTATTTTTTTGCAAATGCAGTACTTTCTTTACTATATAAAAGGAAATAAAAACCTTAATTTTTGAAACGTTTAGATAAGAGAGTTTTTAAGAGTTTTGATAATAGCCAAAACAAGCGACTATCTGAGCACCTGTCTAAACAGTTCGAGGATAAAAAAGTCCATATGGATCCTTAGCGTTTAGGAAGCGTAATACAGTAGCACATAAAGGAACATTTAAATGACTGGAGAAATATTTCGAATTAACCAGCATATTAGAGCCAATAAAACTCCGTTAAACTAAAGAATCGGGAAACAGTAGTAAAGATTTTAATAATAATGATGATATTTAAGAGCATCTACGCAATTTTAAATGTTTACATTTACTTTTCAGTGCAACATCAAAAAAATATCTGCGAAATTTCTTAAAATATAAAACGAAAAAGAGTGCAAAGCAGCATTGAGAGTTTTACCATTTTTATGCTAAGTTTTTAAAGCCCTGTAGCATAAATCACAAAAGAGTGCTTAATATGAACTAAAATACTCTTCTTGAAGGATTTAAAATTCAAGTACCATGTTAAATAGAAAGTTTTCTAGAATGAATAATGTTACGCGTTGAGGAAGTGTTCCGATATCAGAACATTATAACGGGGAAAACTTAGCTTGTATGTTTTAATATTTTTTATCCTATTGTATTTGTCATTTTAAATTATTTTTTTTTTGGAAATAAGGCTTCACCCTTGTATCAGTTTAAAAGAGACGGTTTACTCAATCATTGAAAAGGATTTTTTTTTAAGCTTGTTTTTATTTTTTTGATTTTTTAGGGTTAAGAGTTCGTATTTGAATTAAACAAGCGCTTACTATGAATCTAAATTTATAGTACAACTGGGAGAAAATGCAATCTGGATATTCCAGATGATAAAAAAAATCAGACTTATCATCGTAAAAAAAACAAACTTATCATTCATATTCAAAAAAAAAAAAGAAAAACGATGATTTTTTAAGAAGTTTCATAGGAGTGTTTCGCGCAAACATTTTATCATTTACAGTTTCAGCTGCACTGGTGTAGGAATGACACTTCAATATATTTCATTACTATAATGTATTATGACCTATGTATAAATTATGTTTTTTATCAAAAATATCAATAAAAATAGCGAATATTTCGCCCATTTATCGTTTCGTTTTTGTTATCATAATTTAGAATTATTATTTACGTAAATATTTTTTTAACTCTAAAAATTTGATCCGGATTAACCTGAGACCCGGATAAATGGGGGCCGAAAACGAAGATTATAGTGTATACACTTCACGCATAGTAAGGATTTTTTTTACATTTCTTGTTTGAATGTTGTCTCAGTGTTTGCGTTTTAAATTCGTATCTTAGAGTTACTTAAGCAAGAGTTAATTTTTTTTTGTTAACTAATCGAATTAAATATATGCAAGCATTTTGCTACTTACAACACGTTGCAGTCTTTTTGTTATATGAACTATAATGCCATATGACATGAACTATAATTGCCTTAGTGTGTAAAGCATACTTTAATCTCTAGTTAAAATACCTTTCCAAAAGAGATGCTTCTGAAAAACCGTAAAACTTTCAAATATTTTCCATCATGTAGGATTTTATGTAAAAAAGCAAAATATATCGAGAATAAATTTCATAGTTTTCTAAAGAGCATTTTCCTCGGCAAATCTATTATTCTTCTTTTCCCATTCCTTTGAAAGCTCATAAACACTTTCTTTAAAGGAAAGTTATCTTCCATAAATCAACAACTTTAAAAACTCTTGATTAGTTTTACCGTTCCGAGCATTCCTCTGTTATTGCTCGCTAATGTCTGAGCTCCCATTTGCAGAGGAATATTGACAAAAAAATGCTTAACTCTGTTATACGTAAATGCAACGCTAATGGCATGCATTCTTTCTGGTAAGAAAATTATGCTGAAATATTTGCGTAAATTAAAAATTATATCTCAAAATAGCCTCAAAGGCTCTTTTTAATGGAAGTTTACTTAACTCTCAGTTAACACGTTAATGTTGTTTCCCTTTGTTTGGACTAGATGCACGAAACATTCGCAGGTATTTTAGACGTTTTGTTTTGAAATAGTTTGAATGTTTTGGATTTCAAGCAATTTAAACTATTTGGCTTCTCTTACAGAAACTGAATTTTTACTCGAACCTGCTCTTGGCTACAAATAAAATTTCAATGAGTTTTATATTTAACAAAGTTAGAAAAATATTTTCATATGATTTTCCGGAAGCATATTTGTGTGTGTTTTTGAAAACATCCCGTTGTTGGTTTTAAACATGTTTACTGTATAAACGATATGCATATTTATACATTTTATAAAATAAAAATTAAACTAGTGTATGCATATTTTTTCTGAAAAATAATTTTACTTTTCCCACATTTACTTTTGAAAATAAAGTAAGGTTTTTCCATTCGGTTTTTAATGTTTTACACTGTCGCTAATCAAGCTTAAATTGCAAATGCAGTGTTCAAATTATTAGATATAAGACTACTTTTATAAACATATTCAGTGTCAAAAAAATTTTTTTTTTTTTTGTCTTTCTAAGCTCAGATAGCATTTTATCATAATTCGCATTTTGTTTAAGCATTTGTTCCGTATATAATAAAAAGAAGGAAAAAATTGTCGTATTAAACATATTTCAGTAAAAAGTGAACAAAAATAAAAAAAAAGAATGTAACTCGTATTTGCTTTTAAAGTAGTCAGAGGAACAGAAGCCGCTTTTTATATAATCTCAACTTTCAAAATTCAAAACATGTTATACTTAAAGATATAAAAATGTAATGTATTGATTTTTTTTACTAACTATTTTCATTCTATTAAATTTTTATTCAATAGATATACTCTGTATACATTCATATTTATGTATCTTTCCTAAGCTTTTTCAATACTCTTGTTAACAATCTTTATTTATAACTATCAATTTTTCATTTTACAAAAGCTCGAGAAAATGTTTTAGGACCCCATTAACCTGCACAAATTTATGACGTGGCACTAATATCATCCGATGCTAAGTTTTAAATAAAAATTCCGATTTTAACAGCTTATTAGTTTAATTAAAAGCCTAGCTGCGAACTACTTAAATTCTCTTTTCTCCCTCTAAAAAATGTTGTACCATAAAATAAAATCAATTATAAATACATTATTATAAATTGTAAATGACCCTAAAATATATTAAAAGGCAATTCTAACATCCCTAATTTATAAGAAATAACGTTTGAGAGGAAACGCTGTTTTCATATATTTTGTCTTAATGATATGTCATGCAAATTGGTCATAAATTATAAGAGCGATTACAAGAATATGTGATTCCAATCTGGACTGTTTTAGGTATCTCTTTTTAAGCTAAATTTGCACTAGTTTTAACCTTTTTATTTTATGGAACTAAACCTAAATAGTTTTCTATTAAATATTAATTTTCTATTACATAGTAAACTTAAACGACAGTACGTTTGCTTTTTATTAATATAATACAGCAAAAAATAAATTAGGTTATCTAATAAAATATTATTATTTTTTTAATAAAGAATGCCGTTATTGATTTACGGAAAATGTCCATCTTTTCATAACGCTTCTTTTAGATGCCACTCTTGAGTCTAGTACCTCAATTAAGAAGTTGGGAAAAGGAGATTTTATTCATCACTTTAAAGGCAGAAAAAGCTGTTTTTCTATGCTCCTTTCATAATTATGAGAGTTTTCAATTAGGGTCTTGAATGGTTTTACGGCATAATTTCCCTGTACTACTGGATTTTCAATACTCGATAGCTGCTTAAAAAGGTTTCATTGCTTTAAAAAAAAAAAAAAAAAAAACGTGTTACACATGTATTGCTTCTAAACAGTAGCTTGCTTTTGTGATCACAACAGCTAAGCAATATTTACATCTTATTAAATACTTTTAGTAAAACAGACTATGTTTATCATATCCTATTTTCTTTTAAATAAGCGGAAATTACGATAGCATAGGCGCTTTAATTTTTGTAATTGTTGGTAGACTTTGTAAAAGTGTAAACCCTGTATTGCTGTAATTTGAAACAAATGTTCTTTAAGGCTGTGATTATTATGTAAATAATGCTGAAGATTGACATACGGAATAATATATTTGCTAAATGTACATGGTTGAAAAAGTAAACAACGGTTTTTCACACTAAAAATAAAGGAAATAAATGCTGAAAATGGCAATTTCGTATGCATCAAATTTAAAATATAAGACTTGTTCAAGATAGTTTAGTAGTTTTACAACGTTATTGTTTGTTGTATTTTTTTTAGTCCTAAATTGGGTGTAAAAGGGTTTAAAATATTGGACTTCGATTAAGTAATTTATGTAATCATTATTTTCCTAAGAAATCTTTTTGAATAAAATAACATCATGCGCTAATAAGTAATATCCAAAATCTGGCATTATTTGTTAGGAGGAAAACACAAATTGATAGCAAAGTTCAGTTTTCCACAATCGTTGAGCCCAAAGTAGATTAGTGATGGTAAGAATCACCTTTCAGATCCTTAAAAAAAAGCTTTTTCATCAAAAAATTAGCCGCGAATTTCTGGCCTTGTACGGAATTTTTCAGTGTGATTATATAAAGTCACTTTTCTTCCATGAATGCATAACAAATTTAACTGCGTATGTCAATAAGGGCTTGAACAAGGATCCCTTGCCAATCCCCAAAACCACAGAGATTTCCTTAGCCTTTTGATCAGTATTGGGTACTTTACATGACTCAAAACAAATTTCAAGTGGTTTAAAAGGAATCCAATCATTCCAATACTCCAAAACTGCGTCGATTGAATGTTGCTAAACTGAATCTCAACAGATATAAAATTTTACAAAGCATTTTAAAAAATTCAATAAAATATTGTATGTGCACTCTCAAGCACAAAGTGCGAGTAGCATATCACCAGAACTTTTAATAAAATAATAATGTTTTTTCTTTTTATAAAATGTGTACAGTTGTAATTATTCACAAAAATGATGTCTTATTCTCTGAAAACAGTCTGTGTTATTAATCCCCGTAATAATGTGCAAAACTTTCTGGGACAAACCTAAAGAGAGAGAACACAAAATGCCCATTATTTTATGACTTATGTCACCCAGAAGAAAAGGGAAAGTTGAAGCAGTAAAATTATCTTTTTCTTTACTTCAACTGACGCTATTTTGCTGACCCCTAAATTAATTAGGTGGAGTGCGATTATCTTTATCTTTAAATGTCAAGTTAAAGTTAAAAAAATTGCTATATACTCCTAGTTTTGGGAACAAAAGAAAACATGTTGAATTAAAATATAACCTGATGAAGTCTCCTTTTTTATATCCACTTACTCCTGTAACTAAGGCAAACCTAACCTGGCAGCATTACGAAGGCTACACAGATCCTAACCACAGCATTACGATGCTAAGAGATTAGCTTTGCCCGAACTATATAGAGTGTGGTGGTGGGCATTATTTTATAACTTGTCTCATCCTAAATAAAGGGGAGAAAAATGGAGGAAATTTTACTCCAACAGACCAGGGTGGTCATTCGAAGCTCGTCAGCTTGCGAGATCGAGATTCTCGCTCACGTGATCGGTTGTGACGTAGAAATGTCGCAAAGTAGCATTCTAATCTACTCGAACTTATCTTGCGGCTAGGTTCGAGTAGATTAGAATACTACTTTGCGACATTTCTACGTAACAACCGATCACGTGAGCGAGAATCTCGATCTCGCAAGCTGACGAGCTTGGAATGACCGCCCATATTTTGTGTTTCAATATGACTTAAAACAAATCTACAAACATAAATCGATAAACAGTTTTCTGTTAAGTGGTGTAAATAACGCAGCATGAAATACAGGAAGATGGTTTATCGATTTGACATAGTTGAAAATTCCATTATGCAGATAAAATCCATTTAAGAAGCGGAAGCTTATAGGAAATTTATATAACAGTTGAAGGAAATTTCTAGCACAAAACACATCCGTGGTAGCAGTAGGTTATGATAATGAGCAGAGTAAGTGCATTTGAAGAAAATACTTGGTAACAAAAGTATTCCTACCTAAAGCTTATTAATTTAAATTTTTGTCAAGTTTTTCTGTTACTGTGATAAATGCGTACCGTAAAAATGGATAAACTTATTTTTCTGCATTTGTGTTCTATTTTCTGTCTTGAAGTTTTCTTAATAAATATTTTTATAGATAAAAAAATGTAGTTTTTTTCCCCGGGGTGTTAATTTTAGACAACACAATAACAGTAACACTAACGAAAAAAATGAATGAAATACACATAATTTAGGCAGTAATAAAAAGAAAAATGTGGATAAATGTTACCTTAAATGATTGTCGACAATTCAAACCGTGTGTAATAAAACACAGATAAACAAATATTACCTTTTTTTTAAGCGAAGGCTTTGAAATTTCTGATGAGCAATCGTTTTGGTCACAGAAGAAACGTAGTTGCTTTTTTATGTTGTTGTTTTTTGTGTCGCGAAAAGTCTAAATTTTGCCCTTTTCACTTTTTTCTTTCTCGCTGTCCATGAGTAAATGTTCTGCTACTGGTTACCAATAGATCATCCATTGAAAAACGAGTAATCAAAGCATTTCAAGCCTTGCATATTGTTTTCATTATTTATAATCAATTTACTTCATTAAAATTCACAATATTGTTGTAAAAATGGCTTAAACATCTTGACCGGCACTCGAACCGAGGTCTGATGGTTTCGAAGTTAAGCACTCTGCTAATTGAGCTAGAGTGATTGTCAGGAAAACTGCGCTGAGTGCAATATTAGTATGTTTGTGAAAACTATAATTTCTCTTTTTAAGAACGAAGCATATTATTCACAGAGACACATTGTTTTAAAGTTTATATAAGTAAATGAATATTAAACACAACATATGCCAATCAAAACAGATTGACGAATAATTAAAATAGGTTTTCTTCAATACCTGTGTCTTCAATACGACACGCCATGTTCTTACTTAAGATATATTTTTTACTTAATATTTAGAAGGTGTTCTTTTATAGCTTTTAATGTCCTGAAAAGGAATACGTTAGTGATAATTTTCTACTAATCTTTAGTTCTTAGGTAATTATTTTATATTTTTTTGGATAAAATTAACAATTGTATTTCGCTTACTAATTTGCATTTTCTTTTCATACTATTCATCCTCTACACATTTATTTCAATTTAATGCAGCTATAAAACATAAAGAAACCCTTTAAACAAATATTTACTCGATAACTTTTACGTATACGCGTTTGATCAAAATTTCTGTGTCCCGTTACTCCTCCATTTCAAACATTAGTGAGAGAAGGAAAATATCCGAGACATTTCTCCAATCCATAAAAATAAATTTATAAGTTCTCTAATCATATAAAATTGGAAAATATATGAATAACTTCGTTAAGGATATAAAAATAATATTGGTTTCCGGGGGTACATGGGGGTGGAGTTATACAATTTTTATCGTTACAGTACGAAATGATGGAATACGTAAGGACACTTTTTTAGGTTACAATTTACATAATTTGTTTGAGACAAAAAAAATTACAATAACTTTAGTGAGAGAGGTAAGTCGATTAGTTTGATATAAAAATATCAAATGTTTGTCGTATAAAAAGCATTTGTATACAAAGGAAAAATTACCTTGATAGAAATTACATCCATAATTGTGAGAAGATAAGTAATTTGTTTTTGTTAAATCATTTTTATGCTCATTTATTTGGGAAAAGTGAATTCAATGTTACCACTTCTATTTTGTCAAACATTTGAAACGTATATAAATCCTTTTTCATGTGTAAATTCCCTACAACAAATTTCGTTTTTTTTTTTTTTAAATTTAAGGTAAAAATCCATTCGCAAATGTAAACTCTGCAAAGTGTGGTTCGAAAACTTCAAACCTCATTTTATTTTTTATTACTTGTCGTTTCATAAACGTTTTATTCGTATATTTAGTCACACATAGTCACACATAAGATGAAACAAAAACGAATTATTATTATTATTATTATTTATCAATGCTTGATTGCTTACTGCATAAAACTCAAAAATTCCATCAATTTGTTATATACTCGCACTATATAATAAATGAGAAGAAACATATAAATAGCATGGCAATATTATCATGAAGTTACAAATATTTAATTGCGATTTTACAAATAATTTCAGACGTTGAAAGAAATTTTTCACACCATAATTACTTTCTTTTTTCTAGTAATTAAATGAACGATCAACTTCTTAAAAGATGTTTTCACTAAAAGGTCATTAGCTAAAATTTCAATCAGTTCGAAACCAGAAAAGATTTATTAAATAAAAGCTCTTTAGAAAATTTAATTATGTACCTCAAAGGCTAAAATTTTGTTTTTCCCCTCCATGCTGCTATTACTCTTTAAAAATTTTAACGCATTTAATTCAGTGAATATTTAAATTAGTATTTATTGAATTTTTCTTCTCAAAAAATCAACTCGTTAATGCATTTTATTTCTTCCGTTTTTGATGAGCTGGAATTCGCAGTGAATTCTAACATTTGGCGCTATTTTACGACTTATCCTTTTACGCACTTGTCACCAAAATTGATATTAAATTAAATTTTTGATATCTTGAATAAAGAAGGATTGCTAGTGTTTTCATTCACTAAAAATTGTTTATACGTGTTTTTAGGAAAGTAAAAAACACAAAATCAGGACAACACAACAACATATGACAGGTCTCAACTTTATTAGAAACATGTCCTTCTTACGATACAATGGTTTTTTAGAGAAACCCGTCAGTATTTTTCCTTGGGTTTCGTTTCTTGTTTAGAGAAATACATTAGTTAACACCTGAGAGCATGTTATATAAATTTTACGGTGTTTATAAAGTAGTTAATTTAGAATAATGCTATACTTTACTTTAAATATACAAAACAATTATTGTGCAACTTAATTTAACTCGAACTTAAGCCGAATGTCGTGAAACTAATTTTATATTTAAAATGACTATCCAGGTAATAAAAAAAAACTTACGTTTACAAACTGGAAAGAATAATACTTCTCAAAATAAATAAAGGGTATTGAGGTTAAGGAGGGATTTCGCAGATAAACAATAGTTTAGATTTAAATACATGAACTGAAGATGTAATAGGCTTTTTGAGTTTAAAAAATACAAAGAAAACATCCAACTCTCGATCTCTGTGATTCATTTGAAACGTTACGTCTTGAGTTAAAAATATTTATATTGCACTTACTAATTGTGGTAGGAAACTACTTCTTAGGTTTCTTGTTTCTACAAAAGGAGTATAATAGAAGTGAAGACGGAATTCGCATCCGTCTTATTGTGACTGGTAATTAACTAGACTAGAAAAAACGAGGCATATCTATAAATAAGAAATACTAATTAGAATGCGTTAACAGATATACGGTTAATTTATTCCATTTTCAACCCTTATGCTTATCATAAAGACTATTTTTACGCCATATACCATTATGGTATATTTATTTCTTATCAACCTGAAATGATATTAGCAAGTAATCAGCAAGTTGTTTAGACAAAATTTTGTTATTTAAGTTCATCTAGATTAGTTTTTTTCATTAAATGGCCGTGATTTTACAAACAAAAAATAAATGCTTTTTAATTTAAATTCTACTTGATTGAAAAAAAAAATGAATGAACGCAAGCAGCAGACGATTTATATCGCTGTTCTTACCACTCATATAACCACCAAACTAGTTATGCCGTACGGTTATTAGTTATGCCTGAGTGGCAACATTCCTGTATTCCAGAGATGTAAATAAATTCACAGATTTAGTTGGTTTTGTACTATAGGAGTTTAAGTATCTCTTTACTAAATATTTTAAGACTATATAACATGAAACATGGTGGCAGCGGGAAAAATAAGTAAATTATTATTCTCTTAAATAACTTTGAAGAAGTTACTTAGATCGAAATTCTAATTAGCCGCAATGAGCACGGACGCTGCTAAGCCTATTATCAAAGCTCCTGAACCGTTGTTGTTCGATAGTGATCTATGCACAAGATGGAAGTTGTTCAAGCAAAAATGGATGAATTATGCGATTCTTACCAATTTAGAAAAGCAGACTATGAAGTATCAAGTTGCGCTATTATTACATACACTGGGTGACGCTGCATTACAAAGATACAATGGTTTTTCGTTTTCGACAGATGATGAAGCAAGAACAACTGAAGAAATAATTGACAAGTTCGATGAATATGTAGTCGGTGAAATTAATGAAACATATGAAAGATTTATGTTCAATAATAGAAAACAAGGAGATGGTGAAACATTTGATGAATTTTTATCTGCCATAAGAGTGTTAATCAAAACTTGCAATTATTGTGAAGACTGTATTGATTCTTTACTTCGAGATAGAATTATTTTAGGTTTAAAGGACTCCCAGTTACAAGAACTACTTTTGAGAGAAAGAACATTAACCTTAGAGAAATGCATCGATACTTGCAGAGCTGCAGAATATGCACAAAGTAAACGAAAAGAATTTCATCCAGAAATAGTGAACAAAATTCAGCAAAATAAAAAATTTGAAGCTAAAAAGTTTTTTGAAAGCGAGAAACAAGAAAAATCATGTAAGTTTTGTGGTAAAAAGCATAAATTTGTGAAAGAACTTTGTCCAGCTTGGGGAAAAACATGTTCGAAATGTAAAAAGAAGAACCATTTTGCAAAAAAATGTGTATCATCATTCAAAATGAAGAAAGAAAGTATTCATCATTTAGATTCAGATCACGAGAGTGAAGAATGGGTGAATAAAGTTGAAGACAAAGGTAAAGACATAAAATGTCTGATGTTAATTAATGGAAAAGAAGTAACTTTTCAGGTAGACACTGGAGCTACAGTAAATATTTTGCCCAAACATTATGCTACTGGCATAGATCCATGTCATAAAGTTCTAAAGATGTGGAACGGTAGTACTTTAGAACCAGTTGGAGTTCATCGTGAACATGTAATCAATCCGAAGAACAACAAAAGGTATAATATTGAGTTTACTATTGTTGACAAGGAACATATACAACCACTTCTAGGGTTGAAGGCTATTCAAGCTATGAAATTGATTACGATCCAAGAGAAAGAATTCCAGTCTGTAAACATAGTAAACATAACTGATTATAATAATATATTTTCTGAAGGAATTGGAGACTTGCCTGGTATTGTTCATCTACAGACTGACCCTAATATCTCACCTTCTACTATGCCTGTACACAGAGTGCCTATTGCTTTGCGAGATAAACTTAAAAAGGAACTTTACCAACTTGAAGAAAAAGGAATTATCCGGAAAATAACTGAACCAACTTCTTGGACTAGTAACATTGTCTGTGTAGAAAAACCAAACGGTAAGTTGAGAATTTGTTTAAATCCGCTTGAATTGAATAAAGCTCTTAAAAGACCAAGATATATTATGCCTAGTTTAGAAGAAGTGCTACATAAATTAAATGGTGCTACAGTTTTTAGCAAATTTGATTTGCAGAATGGCTACTGGCACATTTCTCTTGATGAAGCATCAAGTATACTAACAACATTCCAAACTATTTTTGGACGATATTGTTTTCTGCGCTTGCCTTTTGGCTTGAATGTAGCTTCGGAAATTTTAAAAATTAAGATGAAACAGTCATTTGAAGGTCTTCCTGGACTCATCAATATTGCTGATGATGTAGTAATTTTTGGAAAAGACAGAAAAGAACATGATGAAAATGTACAACTTTTTCTACAGAGATGCAAAGATCTGAATGTGAAGCTCAATAAGGAAAAAATGGAACTGCAATGTGATGAAATTATTTTTATGGGTCACAAAATCTCCAAAGAAGGCGTGAAACCTGATGTAAAGAAAATTCAAGCAATTATTGATCTTAAAAAGCCTAATAATAAAGAAGAATTGAAACGATTCTTGGGAATGTGTAATTATCAGATGAAGTTTCTAAAAGATTATGCTACTATTAGTGAACCATTGTATACTCTTTTAAAGAATGATATTCCATGGAATTGGACAGAGAAACAAGATGCAGCCCTAATGAAGCTGAAGAGTCTACTCACAGAAGCACCAACTTTGAAAATTTTTGATTTTACAAAACCTGTTCAAGTAGAATGTGATGCAAGCCAATTTGGGCATGGTGCAGTATTAATGCAAGACTCGGGTACAATTGCCTATGCAAGTAGAACACTAAATGCTGCGGAGCGTAACTATGCTCAAATTGAAAAAGAAATGTTAGCTGTTATATGGAGTTTAGAAAAATTTCACCATTATGTATATGGAAGAAAAATAACTGTATACAATGACCACAAACCTTTAGAAGCTATTAGAAAGAAACCCTTACACAAGGCACCGAAGCGCTTGCAGAGTATGTTACTTAGAGCTCAACGTTACAATTTTGATGTAGTCTACAAGCCCGGAACACAAAGCCTTGTGTCAGATACTTTGTCTAGGGCGCCACTGAATACAACAGAACAGGACAATAAGAAAATTGATATAGTTTGCAGTGTTCACACTCTGCCAATTAAAGGAACCTGTTTAGAGAAAATACAAGATGAATCAAATAAAGATGAAGAAATTCTCGCTTTAAAAGAAATGATTACAAAAGGATGGCCAGAGGACAAAATTGATGTTCCTCCAAATATAAGAAATTATTTTGACTATAGAGATGAAATTGGAATTCAAGAAGGTGTTGTAGTAAGAGGAGAAAGAATAGTAATTCCAAAAGCGATGAGAAGAGAAATGAAAGACAAAATTCATCTAGGACACCAAGGTATTAATTCATGCTTAAGAAGAGCAAGAGAGCTTATTCTTTGGCCTGGTATGTCATCTGAAATTAGACAATTCATAAGTGGATGCCATACATGCTTATCATATAGTGATCGTAGACCTCAAGAAGCAATAAAGTGGCATGAAGTAGCAGAAAGACCTTTTCAGAAAGTTGGAATTGATTTATTTGTTTTACGAGATAGAAATTACTTAGTTACTGTGGACTATTTTAGTCAATTTATAGAAGTGGATTATCTACCAGACACGACATCAACAACTGTTATAGGAAAAGTCAAACATCATTTTGCAAGATATGGTATACCAGAAATAGTTGTAACTGGAAATGATTCACAGCTGAAATCTTCTGAATTTGACAAATTTTGTGAAGCTTGGGATATTAAACACAAGCAGACCAGTCCATACAATAGTAAATCAAATGGTCAAGTTGAATCTGCCGTAAAAATTGTGAAGAGGATTATGAAAAGGAGTCTCTTTGCAAAAGAAGATCCCTACTTAGGTCTATTAAATTATAGGAATACTCCAATTGAAAACATTTCAAAAAGCCCAGCACAGTTACTTCTTGGAAAAAGGACAAGGACTCTAGTACCCACTACAAATAATTTATTTAAGCCATCTTTCAATTCCTATCCTGAAATTACTCATCGTAAAGAAGATCTAAGACAGAGGAAGTCTGAAGCTGATTACAAGAAATCTGTTCTGCCTGAATTTCAGTACGGAGATATAGTGTACATGCAGCCTCAAAAGAAAAATGATACCTGGAAGAAAGCTGTGGTTACAAAGACTTTAACACCTATAAGATTAGAGGTCACCACGGATAATGGACAAAAATATGTCAGAAATAGAAGGTTTATTCGAGGAATACCCAAAACAACACACACAAAAAAAAAATTCGAGACACCAATACCAAATACGCCAACCAAGCAGATACCAGAAAGTGTACCAACAGAAAATATAAATACAAAAAATAAAACTTGTATACCATCTTTACTACAAAAAATGGGTACTGATTCAAAAAGAGACAATACAGAATATAAAACAAAATCAGGACGCGTTGTGAAATTGCCATCAAGATACAAAGACTAGAACTGCTACTTTTCTTTAATTTTTTTCTCTCTCTCAGAATTTAATTTACCTTAGTCTGCTTAGTGATTTTTTAAGTTTATTTCTTTAATTTTGAAGAGAGAACTTTTGTGACGTTTAAAAAAATTTTTTGATTCTAGTATAATATTGTGTTGTGATTTTATTTTGAGGGGGAAAATAACTGTTTGAAAGTTCTGTAAAAAGGGAAGGATGTTACGTGTTATTAGTTATGCCTGAGTGGCAACATTCCTGTATTCCAGAGATGTAAATAAATTCACAGATTTAGTTGGTTTTGTACTATAGGAGTTTAAGTATCTCTTTACTAAATATTTTAAGAGAATTAAAAAGTCATTCGCCTGTACATTTACAAAACATGGATGATGAATTTCACGCCAATATGGCTAAGTTAGTTTGCTCGTCGGTGTTATGATAATTTGCTCGGTAAAGTTCTTAAAATTGGAATAGAAAAAAAACAAAATCCAATTTTAGAAAAATCGATTCGAGGTGACCACCCCTATGCTACGAACTAATTATGTGCCAAATTTCCTGAAACTCGGTCGAACAGTCTAGGCGCTATGTTCGTAACAGATATCCAGAGACACAGACTTTCAGCTTTATCATTACTAAAGATGATACAAGCGTAACATTGCGTAGTTTTGTAAATGTTAAATTCATTTGTGGGGAGTCGTTAGTTATTTGCATTCTGACATTAAGAACGTGTTTTTCAACTTCTTTAGAAAAGGACTGTCTAAAACTGAATCAAAGTAGTAGTTTCTTTTTTCCGTACCGCTGACATTTTTCACATTTATAAGTATTATGTTAATCGAAAGCTTGAAATTTTCTGCAAGTTTGTCCGAAGTTTCTAAGAGTATTAGGAAAGCTGCAGGAATCGTCTATAAAAAAACCATAGTCCAAGGCATACCTTCACCTGGCCAAACGATGTTAAACGATTAAGCTCGAAAATAAAATCAAAAATTATAGATAAATGGAAATTGTTTTCGAAACGGAAATTAACTTTTGGATGTTACCACGGATACGCCTTTTTTTTTACTTTGATTGTTTCATTATTTTCTTTTTTTTTTTTAAATTTTTGACAACGTATTCAATTTTGCGGTCCATTTTTTTTTTTGTTTTTGTTTTTTTTAAACGATTTATTTTGAAATATTTTAACTGTTAAGATTAGTCGTTTTCTTTGATTTTCTTAGTTTTAATGGAATTATGATCAGTATATTATTAAAATATAGCTATTACAAAGTTCTTTCGATAGCGTTTAGTTATGGAAAAAGTATCTTATTTTGCGTTTTAAGCAAAAAATGGGAAATTCTTTCAAATTTAACAATATTATATAAAGCTTTTGCCAGCTTCAGTCAAGCTACTTGTTATCTGTGCATATCAGTCAAAAGTATTTCGCGATCTGGGGAAAAACACACACACACACACACACACACACACACACACACACACACACACACACACACACACACACTTAAAGCGTAGTAGATATTAACTGTAAATATACAGGCAAATCAAATGAACTTTTAATTTTCTAATACGGGCAAAGCCATGTGGGTGCCGCTAGTGTACAATAAAACTAACGTACAATAAACTATAAAAATGCAAAAATAAAAAAAATGAAAAGGTTGTCTGCCCCCAGCAGTATACCTTTTAATACCGCAATAGAACGGGTGCGTGTACCCTTGTACGCGCGTTAAAGTGAATCAATAATTCTTAAATGAATAGCTTTTTAGAGATTTTTCTGCAAGGAAATGTGCTACACATAGAGAATTGGGTATTTTCTGCCATAGTATGTCACTTGGCTCATTTTAAATCTTGGTGATAGTTTTTATCTTTCTTTATTGCTGCAATGTTTGGTCAAAATTGCATAGAAATTACGTGTCTTTCTAAAATTACAAATTACGCCCCTGGTAAAAGTTTAAAATACGAGTTCAAAACAATTTTTCTAGAGTTTGGAGCATATTTGCAGCATAGACTAATAATGTTCTTCATTTTACTACAGCAACGTATTGCTAAATGAGAGATTTATTTTAACAAAACAAGTTTCAACAGTATAACGACAGAATTAAAAGCAGTTTGCATTAAAATATTTTATTAAAAAGGTTTCATATACAGTGTACAAAATTAAGTCCCTTCCATCATCTTAACATCACGACTGCTGTTTGAATAACAACTGCTATATTTATAAAAGTGATTGCTAAGTATAATAAAGTAACCATGCGCTACTGAATAAAAACACTTATTGCACCACCTTGTGGAAACCTTCGGAGTTTTTTGTCTCAAAAACGGCTTGAGATAGGGGAAAAGGAGGGTTACAAAGTTGTAGTACTACATTCATTTAGTATAAAAATACCTTAACATTACGACTTATTTATTTTAAATGTTTAATACGAATTTATTAAAAATATTTTATATACAGTGTACAAAATTAAGTCCCTTCCATCATCTTAACATCACGACTGCTGTTTGAATAACAACTGCTATATTTATAAAAGTGATGGCTAAGTATAATAAAGTAACCATGCGCTACTAAATAAAAACACTTATTGCACCACCTTGTGGAAACCTTCGGAGTTTTTTATCTCAAAAACGGCTCGAGATAAGGGAAAAGGAGGTTTACAAAGTGGTAGTACTACATCCATTTAGTACAAAAATATACCTTGCTAACATTAATACAAAGAATACAACTTCTAAAATGTGCATTTGGTTCTCATGATTTCACGGATGCGTCTCGGATTTACGTCCCTGTGTCGTCACGCGATATTAACGGAAATAGTAATAATAATCTTTCGGATAAATCATGACACCGAAATGTCAAATAAAGGGATATTGTTACAGATTGTTGTTGTTTTTCTCTAGGAAATCACGGAAAACAAATTCGTGTCTCAGCCGTTTGATTCTTTGCTTTGATGTTCACCAGATGTCTTTTCGTCCGAAGTCGTAATGCTCTGCAACTTTCTAAATCACTTTTTGAACCTATCTCGCTCTGATTTCAAGATATGAATGCTAAATCTGCAGTTTTCCATCTGATGGCGGAGCAACTGGTTTTATTCAATAGCGCATGGTTTCTATACTTCGTATAGACACCACTTTTATACATATAACAGCAGGCGTTTCCAAGTTAAGAGGGTGGAATTTGAAATTAGTGGACATTTTGTATGCATGACAAAGAAATGAAAGCGTTACTTTCAGAACATTTTTTAAAAATAATTATCTTACTTTTATGTTAGATTTTGAAACACAAATAATCCATAGCAATCTTTAAACTTGAAAAATAAATAAATAATTAAATAATAAGGTACACAACACAAAGGAAAATTCACACAAAAAAAAAAAGAAAGAAAGAAAGAAATAGAAAAGAAAAAAACGTGTAACAGCTTCCGTGAACTATATGCGAAAGAAAATGAAAATTCTTCGGAGTTAGCAAAATCTTTTTCGAATTGAATGAAAATATTATTTCCACTTTTGAAGATGATGAGCTTAGTGTACTGCATTTTCCCTTTCGATTGAAGTTTTGACAATGATGTTCAGAACTCAGCCAAGATTATACGGTAAAAGGACCATAAAATGCTTTCGAATAAGAATTATTTGGAAAACTTTATAGGAACAAGTTTTGTGCCAAAGTAAAAGAAACTATAAATATCAAAGTTACTAATCTGGTACTCGTTTTGAAAGGTATTTGAAGTTCTATATTAAAAAAAATAAATGCTCAAATGAGTTAAAATAACATGATACGTAAGCATTAAAAGCAAATATGTAACAGAATAAAACGAAAAAGCATTTTTTTTCTCTTTCTGAAAGAGCACTCTCAAAAACACGGGGCGAGTTACTTTTTTTCTTAATTTTTACATATTTCATGTCTTAAAAAATAATCTGTAAAAATGTACAGTTGTTTTCATTTTCGCTGCTGACGTCCCAAGTTAACATGTCGTTAGTGTTACCAGAGTAAAGATTCAAGACATTGCCAAACTTAAAAACCGATATTTTATTTAACTCTCGACAACCATGTCAGACCTTCAGATTCAAGATGGTTTTCTTCACTTGTGACGTCACACGATGAAACTTTATTTTTTAATCTGACACATAAATTTAAAAAAATGAGAATGAACTGCTCGAAAAATAGTAGCATTTTCATGCTCCTTTTTCCTCTTTGTCTCATTCTATCACCTTAACGACTAAAAGAAGTACTTCTGACTAAATGAAACGCTCCCATTGTAGGTAAAGAGAGCTTATAAGATAAACACTTACGTGTAAAATTTACACATGCTGGCATTGTCAATTGCAATAATCATATCTAAGTACGTGAAGGGATTTCTTCTATTAGCATTTTGTTATGGCTTAAAAACAGTTGCTGGCTTAAACCCATCCAAAAAATATGAGTATTTGTGAAACGAAAGACTCAAAAACCAAATAGAAACGCTTCGCAGAGCTGCAGGCTGTATCGCTCTAACTTAGTAAATACAGTCGAGCCCGCTTATTGGAATATCGGATAATAGAATATCCCGCTTAATGTAATAAAATTCCCATGTACTACACCGTTGATGTGTGTTATTTTTATCCCGGATGATATAATATCCCGCTTATTAGAATAATTTTTCCAGGGAAATTGCCTATTCCATTAAGCGGGCTCGACTGTATTTTCTTATTCGCAGATGAAGCCGTAAAAATAGAATGACAGCCTGTTCTTCTGGTATAAACTCTATAGAGGATATTCAAGGCAGACGAGCTTCAGGCCACCTACCTTTCATACTCTCCGAGAACCGGACAAAAACTCGCTTTAGGAAGTGAGACAGAATATACCAGCTACAGTCACCAAAAGCCGCGATAATTAAACTCATCAGAGACGCTCAACATGCCTGGACACATCTATGGTAATCATAACCTCTACTAAAAGGGAACTTTCAAGGAAACACTTTTTTGCATTCATTTGCTCTAATGTGCGCAAATTGTCGTTTCCTCACGTAGGGTTAGAGCGGGGCTAGTTGAGCATAGGGGCTCGATGAGCAGTCGATATATCTCGAAAACTATTCACCATACCTTAAAGCGTGAAATAGAGGAAAGGGTTAAGGTGGAGGAACTCATCGCGCGATCTTCAATTGCAGCTACACAAATGATAGAAGTACACGTGCACATTATTTATTTCGTTACAAAAAAAAGTAAAAAATCCATTTGTCGCAAGTTTGTGCCTGTATTAGTCCAATATTATCTTTTTTCTGTCAGGTAAGTTTTATTCTTTCATAAATATACTGTACTTTTGATCTGTATAGAAATTTTGGGTATAATTCGTACCGTTTTTTCGTTACCTCACTTTTATTTTAAGACTTTGGTTTGGGATTAGTTAAGCAAGTATTACTCAACCAACCGCGACCCCCGCGACTTAAAAGAATAGTAGTAATATATTTTTTGCTTTTGTTAGGATGCGGACTTATAAAAGGAGAACTACACGATGTTCTTACACTACTGACGACTTTAATTATGTTGCAAAGGCTGTCAATGATGAGGGAAAACGTGTGAATGCCGCCGGAAAATAATTCGTTATTGAACGGATGACTCTGACAAGATTTTTGAAAAAACCAAAAGGTGGTGATTCATCCATGGGTTTTGAAAAACCGAAGCAAGTAATTTCTCCCTAACAAGAGAACTCTATATAAAAAACTTGCTGCAAATGGCATCAATCTATTATGAATATTTCCCAAAAGACGTTCGTCGCTTTGCCTACGAATGTGCTGTTAAATTTAGCATTAAAATTCAGTCCGCCTGCACTCCAAATAAGTTGTCCGAAGAAGATTGGCTTACAGAGTTGTTAAAACACAATCCGGAACTATCAATCCAAAAACCAGAGCAACTTCAGTTAATTCAAAAAAAAAAAAAAAAAAACTTTCAGTATTGTTAATTTGTCCCTAAAAGACTGCAAATAAAGAGTTGATTGTCAAACAGAAATCTATTTCATCTCTCGTTATCATTTGTCCTATGGTTTGGCTAGACATTATAAGTGTTAAACTTGCTCCATACCCTTGCCCAACTTAGAACTTACCCCATGTATGGGGTATGTTGAACAAGTTTGACTTTCTGCGTTCCGACAGCTGTAGCTCTTAAACGTGTGGAATCAGCAAAAAAATTACTATGGATACTTTTGAAAAGAGATACATTACTAATCCATCAGGTTGCAGATGAGTAACAATTGATTGAGATTGATCGTTGAAGAGCTATACCCACTCAAGTCAAAAATTGATCAACTAGCCCCGCCCTACCCTACTCAATATTTTTTTCTCTGTCAGACAAGTATTTTTTTAAGCAACTATGAATTGTTTATTATTCTCTCTTGACCGTAGTTGAAGTTTCTTGGATTTTGCAGATCAGCATGACTACGAGAATAAATTTTGCTCGTTCTTTTTTAGGAGGCTATTGAAGACCATTTTAATTTAGAGAGACTAATTTGGTGGTTATATGAGTGGTAAGAGCAGCAATATAAATCGTCTGCTGCTTGCGTTCATTTTTTTTTTTGTAAAATCACGGCCATTTGGGGAAAAAAACAATATAGATGAACTTAAATAACAAAACTTTATCTAAATACAAAACTTGCTGATTATTTACTTCTATCATTTCAGGTTGGTAAGAAATGAATATACCATAATGGTATACCGTGTAAAAATAGTCTTTATGATAAGTATACGAGTGAGAAATGGGCCAAAATAACCGTATATTTATTACCGCAATCTAATTAGTATTTCTTTTTTATGGATATGCCTCGTTTTTCCTAGTCTAGTTAATTACCAGCCACAATAAGACGAATGCGAATTCCGTCTCCACTTCTATTATACTCCTTTTGTAGAAACAAGAAACCTAAGGAGTAGTTTCCTACCACAATTAGTAAGTGCAATATACATATTTTTAACTCAAGACGTAACGTTTCAAATGAATCACAGAGGTCGAGAGTTGGATGTTTTCTTCGTATTTTTTAAACTCAAAAGGCCTATTTCATCTTCAGTTCATGTATTTAAATCTAAAGTATTACTTATCGGCGAAATCCCTCCTTAACCTCAATATTTTTTTCTCATTTTTGAGAAGTATTATTCTTTCCAGTATGTAAACGTAAGTTAATGTTTTTTTTTTTTTTTGCCTGTATTATTATTTTAAATACAAAATAAGTTTCACGACATTCGGCTTAAGTTCGGAATACATTAAGTTGCACAATACTTGTTTTGTATATTTAAAGTAAAGTATAGGATTATTCTAAATTAATAAGTTTGTAAGCACCATAAAATTTATATAACATGTTATTAGGTGTTAACTAATGTATTTCTAGAAACAAGAAATAAAACCCAAGGAAAAATACTGACGGGTTTCACTAAAAAACAATTGTATCGTAAAAAGGATACGTATCTAATGAAGTTGAGACCTGTCATATGTTATTGTATTGTCCTTATTTGGTGTTTTTTACTTCCCTAAAAACACGTATAAACAATTTTTAGTGAATGAAAACACTAGCAATCCTTCTTTATTCAAGATATCAAAAATTTAATTTAAAATCAATTTTGGTGACAAGTGCGTAAAAGGATAAGTCGTAAAATAGCGCCAAATGTTAGAATTCACTGCGAATTCCAGCTCATCAAAAACGGAAGAAATAAAATGCATTAACGAGTTGATTTTTTGAGAATGAAAATTCAATAAATACTAATTTAAATAGCCACTGAATTAAATGCGTTAAAATTTTTTAAAGAGTTATAGCAGCATGGAGGGGAAAAATTAAAATTTTAGCCTTTGAGTTACATAATTAAGCTTTCTAAAGAGCTTTTATTTAATAAATCTTTTCCGATTTCGAACTAATTGAAATTTTAGCTAATGACCTTTTAGTGAAAATATCTTTTAAGAAAATTTTTATTCATTTAATTACTAGAAAAAAGAAAGTAATTATGGTGTTAGAAATATCTTTCAACCTTTGAAATTATTTGTGAAATTATAATTAATTATTTGTAACTTCATGATAATATTGCCATGCTGTTTATATGTTTTTTCTTATTTATTATTGAGTGCGAGTCTATAACAAATCGATCAAATTTTCGAGTTTTATGCAGTAAGCAATCAATCATTGATTAAACATAACCATAATAATAATTCGTTTTTGTTTCATCTTATGTGTTACTAAATATTCAAATAAAATGTTTATAAAACAACAAATAATAAAAAATAAAATTCAGTTTGAAGTTTTCGAACCGCACTTTGCAGAGTTTACATTTGCGAATGAATTTTTACCTTAAATTAAAAAAAATAAAAGTGAAATTTGTTGTATTGAATTTACACATGGAAAAGGATTTATATACGTTTCAAATGTTTGACAAAATAAAAGTGGTAATATTGAATTTACTTTCCCCAAATAAACAAGCATAAAAATAATTTTAAAAAACAAATTACCTATCTTCTCACAATTATGAATTTGATTTCTATCAGGTAACTTTTCCTTTGTATACAAATGCTTTATATACGACAAACATTCGATATTTTTGTTTCTTATAGTCAAACTAATAGACATACCCCGCTCACTAAAGTTATTGTAATTTTTTTTGTCTCAAACAAATTATGTAAATTGTAACCTAAAAAAGTCCCTTACGTATTCAATAATTTTTTACTGTAACAATAGAAATTGTATCTACCTCCCCCCCCAGGCACCGAAAACCAATCTTATTTTTATATCTTTAACGAAGTTATTCATATATTTTCCAATTTGATATGAGTAGGGAAACTATAAATGTATTTTTATGGATTAGAGAAATGTTTTGGATATTTTCCCTCTCTCACCAATGTTTGAAATACAGGAGTAACGGGACACCAAATTTTGCTCAAGCTCGCATACGTAATATTTATCGAGGTAATATTTTTCTTAAAGTTTTCTTTATGTTTTATAGCTGCATTTAGTTGAAATAAATGTGTGAGAAGATGAATAGTATGCAAAAGAAAAATGCATTTTAGTAAGCGAAATACAATTGTTAATTTTATCCAAAAGATATAAAATAAATTCCTAAAAACTTAAGAATCACAGAAAATTATCACTAACGTATTCTTTTTCAGGACCTTTAAAGCTATAAAAGAACACCTTCTGTATATTAAGTAACAAATATATCTTAAGTAAAAACATGGTGTGCCGTACTGAAAACACATAAATTAAAGAAAAACTATTTTAGTTAGTCATCAATCTGTTTTGAATTGCATATGTTGTGTTCAATATTCATTTACTTGCATAAAATTTAAAAACAATGTGTCCCTGTGAATCATATGCTTCGTTCTTAAAAAAATAGAAATTATAGTTTTCGCAAACATACTAATATTGCACCCAGCGCAGTTTTCCTGACACTCACTCAAGCCCAATTAGAAGAGTGCTAAACTTAGAACCCATAAGACTCCGTATCGAGGCCCAGCCAAGATGTTTAAGGCATATTACAACAATATTGTGCATTTAAATGAAGAAAATGTATTATAAATGATGAGAACACTAAGCAATGCTCGAAATTCGTTGGTTATACACGTGTTTCAATGGATGATCTGTTGGTAACCAACAGCAGAATATTTAATCATGGACAGCGAGAAAAAAAAACAAAGTGAGAAAAGCGCAAGTTAGACTTTTCGTGACAAAATAACAACGTGTGAAACACCAGGAGAAAAAACAACTACGTTTTTTTGTGACGCCAACGTTTGCTGATCAGAACTTCAAAGCCTGCGCTTAAAAGAAAAAGTTAGTATTTGTTTATCTGTAATTTTTTACACACGGTTTAAATTGTCGACAATCATTTTAGGTATCATTTATCCACATTTTTCCACTTATTACTGCCTAACTTAAATATATTTTATTCATTTTTTCGTTAGCGTTACTGTTATGTTGTATAAACTTAAAACTCTGATGAAAAAACTAACTATTTTTTTTATCTATAAAAAGAGTTATTAAGAAAACTTCAAGATAGAAAATACAACACAAATGGGGAAAAAAAAGTTTATCCATTTTTTATGGTACGCATTTATCACAGTAACAGAAAAACGTGACAAAAATTTAAATTAATAAGCTTTAGGTCGGAATACTTTTGTTACCAACTATTTTCTTCCAATGCACTTCCTCTGCTCATTATCGTAACCTACTGCTACAACGGATGTGTTTTGTGCTAGAAATTTCCTTCAACTGTGATTTAAATTTCCTTTAATATAAGCTTCCGTTCGTTAAATGGATTGTATCAACATTATGGAAATTCCAACTATGTCAAATCGATAAACCATCTTCCTTTATTTCATGCTGCGTTATTTAGACCACTTAAGGTTGGAAACCAGTATAGACTGGTCAAAAAATCTATTTTTTCTTTTATGTCATAAAAGGGTATTAAAACTATTCAAAGAATATGTTGCCAAAATGTCAATTCAAAATTCCATTCAGTTCCAATGCTACGAGCACTTAAAAAACGGTGAAGATTGGAAAATGTTCACGGTTTTTTCTTTCAATTGCGTTTTTCTTGAAACGACTTCTTTTCCACTGGTGTGCATTCTAGTGCAAAATGTTATAGTATATATGAAAATTTGTGTGAATATTCCTTATTCAATTAAACTCTATATGAACCTAATTCTGGGATGATATTATTATTAAAAATAATGTTTTAATTCGAAAATTGTGAACAAAAATGGTAGAAAAACATGAATGTTGTTTTCAAAAGCATGAAATGTTTTATTTTTTTTTAACCAGAATTATGTTCAAATTCTGAGGAAATATGTTGTTAATGTTAGAAAAAAATTCTAAGGATTACAGATAAAACTTGGGAATTCAGAAATGCACACGAACAACACGCTATGATGGCTACCATACATGTGGACAACAGTTTCTAACTCTTCTATTTCTGACAGAAATGACTTGAAAAATTTTAAAGTGTACTTCAAAATATGAATAAAATATCCTTCAAGTTTGAACAAATTATTAATCTTTCTTTCCTGTTGAATGAATTTGTGAAAAACACTGAAATTTCTGTCTCCTAAACTGGTCCCCCCCCCTTAAAGTGAAAAATAGTTGTCGATTTATGTTTGTAAATTTGTTTTAAGTCAAATTGAAATGCAAAATAGGGTCTGTTGGAGTAAAGTTTCCTTCAATTTTCTACCATTTCTATCGGATGAGATGAGTTATGAATTGATGTCCAGAACGACACTCTCTAACTCACTTAACCTCAGCGTCGTAATGCTGTGGTTAGGATCTGTGTAGCCTTCACAATGCTGCCAGGTTAGGTTTCGCCTCAGCTATAAAAGTAAGTGGAGATGAAAAATGATAATTTATTACTTTGTTAGCGGAAGTAATCATGTTTTATTTTACTTCAACCTTTTTTCCTAAAACTAGGAATAGATAGTAACACTTTTTTTTAATCTTGAGGTTGAAATATAAAGATAATCGCTCCACCTAATTAATTTAAAGGTCAGCAAAATAGCGTCTGTTGGAGAAAAATAAAAAGATAGTTTTACTGCTTCAACTTTAGCTTCTTCCTTTTATTCTGGGTGACACAGGTCATAAATTAATGGGCATTTTGTCCAGGACTACACAGTTAGAAATTAAAACTTTCCTTTAAGCATGATGATTGCCAGTTCAACCTCCTCCCAGGAGAAAAAAAAGAGAGCTCCTTTCTCTCTCTTTAGGCTTGTCTCAGAAAGTTTTAAACATATTGTGGAGGCTAATAACACAGTTTGTTCTTAGAAAATAAGACAGCATTTTTGTGAACAATAAAAATTGTACACATTTTCTGAGCAGACAAAACATTATTCTTTAATAAAAGTTTTGGTGATACAACTCACACGTTTTGCTGGAAAGAACTCACATGCAATTTTTTATTGTAAGTTTTAAAATGTTTTGCTTTGTGAAATTTTCAGCACATTTTCTATCTGTTGTGAAACAGGTAAACAAAATTCAATTGGCGCAGTTTTGAAGCATTGGAGTGATTAGATTTCTTTTAAACCAATTTAACTTTGGTTTGAGCAATGTAAAGTCCCTAAGACCGATCAAAAAATTGCGGAAACCTCTATGGTTTTGGTGGTTTGCCAAGGGATACTTGTTCAAGCCCTCAATGACATACACAGTTAAATTTATTACGCATTCATGAAAGAAAAGTGATTTTATATAATCACATTGACAAATTCCGTTCCAGGCCAGAAATTTGCGGTTATATTTTCGATGAAATTACTGTATTTAAGGATCTGAAAGGTGATTCTTACTATCACTAATCTACTGAGGGCTCAGCGATTGTGGAAAACTCAACTTTGCTATCAATTTGTATTTTCCACTTAACTATTCATGCCAGATTTTGGATATTACTTATTAACGCTTGATGTTATTTTATTCAAAAGGATTTCTAAGGAAAATAATGATTACAAAAATTACTTAATCGAAGCCCAATATTTTAAACCCTTTTAAAAAAATTACATAAAAAAAAACTTTAAAACTGCTAAACGATCCTGAACAAGTCTTATATTTTAGATTCATGCATACGAATTTGCACTTTTCAACATTAATTGCCTTTTTTTTAATGAGAAAAACCGTGGTTTCCTTTTCAAACTTCTACCTTTAGCAAATATATTATTCCATACGTCAGTCTTTAGCATCATTTATATTATAATCATAGATTTAAAGAACAATTGTTTCAAATTACAGCAATACAGGGTTTACACTTTTACAAAGTCTACCAACAGTTATAAAAATTAAAGCGCATATGCTTTCATAATTTCCGCTTTTTTAAAAAAGAATAGAATATGATAAACATAGATTTTTTAACTAAAAGTATTTAATAAGACGTAAATATTGCTTAGTTGTTATATTCATAAAAGCAAGCTACTGTTTAGAAGCAATAAACGTGTTACACAAAGTTTTTTTTTTTTTCAAAAGCAATGAAAGCTTTTTATGCAGCTATCGAGTATTGAAAATCCAGTAGTAAAAAAAAATTATGCCGTAAAACCATTCAAGACCTTAATTGAAAACTCTCATAATTATGAAACGAGCAGAGGAGGAAAACAGCTTTTTCTGCCTTCAAAGTGATGAATAAAATCTCCTCTTCCCAACTTCTTAATTAAGGTACTAGACTCAAGAGTGGCATCTAAAAGCAAGCGTTATGAAAAGATGACATTTTCCACAAATCAATAACGACATTCTTTATAAGTGAAAAAAATCTTTCAGTAAATAATATAGTCGATTTAGTGCTCTATTATACAAAAAAGATCAAATGTTTGTATTTACTATATAATACAAAATTAATATTTCATAAAAACTATTTAAGTTTAGTTCCATAAAATAAAGTGTTAAAACTAATGAAAAAGTAGCTTAAAAATATATCTAAAACAGTCAAGATGGCAATCACATATTCTTGCAATCGCTGGGATACTTTATAACCAGTTCGTATTACACGTCATTAAAACAGAATTTATGAAAACAGCGTTAGCCTCTTAAATGTTAATTCTTATAAACAAGGCATTTTTTAAAATATTCGTGGGTCAATTAGAATGTATAATAACGCAGTCATAATTGATTTTATTTTATGGTGTAATATTTTTTTTAGAAAGAGAAGGAGTATTTATGTATTTTGCAGTTAAGCTTTTAATCAAAGTAATAAGCTATTAAAAAAAATCACATTTGTAAGTAAATATTAGCATTGATGGAATTAGTACCATGTCATAAATTGCGCGTAGGTTAATGGCATCCAAAACCATTTTCTCAAACTTCCGTAAAAGGAAAAATTAATAGCTATGAATAAATATAAAATCGGTTAACAAGAAAAATGGAAATGTTTAGGAAATATGAATAAACAAGATAATATATAGAGTTCATCTATCGACTGAAATAGTTAGTACCAAGAATCAAAACATTGCATTTTTATAACATAAAAGATAAACATCATTTGAATTTTGAAAGCTGGGAATGTATACAAAACGTCTAGTATTTCTTTGATTATATATATATATATATATATATATATATATATATATATATATATATATATATATATATATATATATATATATATATATATATATTCTAACTGCGTGTACGAGTTGGAATCTTTTTTTTATACATTTTTCGAATGAAATAAGTTTAATACGAACTCTTATTTATTTATTTTTATCATACACGGAACAAATGTCACAAAAAATACGAATTATGATAAAATGTTCTGAGTTAAAAAAAAAAAAAAACTTGGACACTGAAAATGTGAAAAAAAGGATTCTTATATCTAATAATTTTTGCGCTGCATTTACAATTTAAGTATGATTAACGAAAGTATAAATTATTAGTTAAAAGAAAACTAATGGGAAAACCTCATACATTATTTTCAAAAGTAAATAAAGGAATAGTAATTTGTTTTGGAAAAAATATGCATACGCTAATTTTAAGTATCATTTTCTAAAATGCATGCAGATGCATATAGTATATACAGTCAAATTCTCAAAACCTACAAGGAAGTATTTTCAAAAACACACACAAATATGCTTCCAGAAAGTCATTCAAAAATATCTTTCTAACTCTATTAAATATAAAACTCGTTGAAATTTTATTTGTAGCCAAGAGCAGGTTCGAGTAAAAATTCAGTTTCTGTAAGAGAATCCTAATAGTTTAAATTGTTTGAAATCCAAAACATTCAAACTATTTCAAAAGAAAGCAGCTAAAATGCCAGCGAAATTTTCGTGCATCTAGTCCAAACAAAGGGAAACAACATTAACGTGTTACCTGAAAGTTAAGTAAACTTCCATTAAAAAAGAGCCTTTGAGGTTATTTTGAGGTATAATTTTTAATTTACGCAAATATTTCAGCATAATTTTCTTACCAGAAAGAATGCATGCCATTAGCGTTGCATTTACGTATAACAGAGTTAAGCATTTTTTGGTCAATATTCCTCTCTAAATGAAAGCTCAGACTTTAGCGAGCAATAACAGAGAAATGCACGGATCGGGAAAACTAATCAAGAGTTTTTTTAAGTTGTTGATTTATGGAAGATAACTTCCCTTTAAAGAACATGTTTATAAGCTTTTGAGGGAGTGTGAAAAAAAAGAATAATAGATTTGCCGTCGAAAACGCTCTTCAGAAAACTATGCATTTTATTTTTCATATATTTTGCTCTTTTACACAAAATCCTTAATGACGGAAAATATTTGATAGTTTTATGGCTTTTAAAAAGCATCACTTTAAGAAAAGTATTTTAATTGAATATTATATTATACTTTACATACTAAGACAATTAGAGTTTAAATTATAAAACATTTATAGTTCTTAGAACAAGAATACTACAATGAACTGTAAGTAACAAAATGCTTGCATATACAGGGTGCCGCAGGTATTTGAGAACACATTGATGTATATAGAAAAAAGGGATCTAACTGAGGGAAAAGATCATTTATTACATATTAAAGTTTCCGTACAGGTTGTCACATACAGGAAAGAACGAGATCATCCAATAAACCCATCGGCAGTGAAAATAACAGCTTCTATTGGTTGTCAAAACCGACTGCAGGTAGTAATGAGATGAGTATTCGGAAGTTTTGACATTTGTTTCCCCCCCCCCCCCCCAACAATAATAGCTAGGTGATTCTCCAAAATCGTAACAATATTATGTCCCAGTAGCCGATCACAAAAATTGTTCAACTCAGAAAGTGTTTTTAATTTTTTCATAGTTGGAAAAAACTTATCTGACGTTATTATACTTTTTTTAAAACAACTAGTTTTGTTTTTTCTACAAAAATTTTTAAATAACCAGATAGTCACACTTTTGGCATATCCCCATCCGTTTTTCAAATGGACTTAAAATGCTTAAAAAATTTATATCAACATTCCACAAATTCAATTTGTAGTACAAAATTAATCATACGTAAATGTATAAAATAGCATTCTTAAAATAAATTTAATTATTTAAATCATCAAGATACATCATTTTAAACTTTATCCCCAGGTTTCATGTCATTCTCCTGCCCTAGGAACTAGTTCAATTATTATAGATTTAAAAAAATGAATTTTTGATTTGCTACAACACTGTTTATTATCACCATTTTGTTAGATTCCTAGAGTATTAAGTTCATATGATTTGTCTGCTGTTCTTACTGAAGCTTTAAAGTTCAAAAATGGGTATGTAACATTTTTGCTGCCATTCTCATGGGCAAAATTTCTGTGTTAAATAAAATAAAAATAATAATTCTACTCATAGTTGGAATCTAAAAATAACATTAGTTACCTTTATTATAATCCTGGGCTTACGTAACAGGCAAATTGTATAGAAAATGTCATACTCCTGACCTAAAAAATCACTCTCCTAGCATTTTTATCAAGCACTGAATAATTTGCCCGTAGAATAGAAGGATTTATTTCCAATACATTAGTTGGGAAATAAGATAGATTGAATAAAAGAAAGTTAAATTCGACAAACGATGTATAAATAATGTATCAGTGGAATAATTCCTTTTTTTTTCTTTGTTCAGACGAATCGTTCCATAGAAGATTTATTGGTTAGACATTTCTTAATTTAAATGTTGCTCGAATAGGTTAGTGAAGTTGCTATAAATTTCGTAGTTACTTTAAATTAAAAGTAAAATATATGTTATTAATATTGCTGATTCCCTTTGTGTTTTATGTTTGTATTCCCTGAACCATAAAACAATTCGCAGGTAATGAGAAGGTAACTTTTCTATATGTAAATTTTATCATACTGCGTATGGCTAACTTAAAGAAAGTTTTAATGTAGCAATCGATTGTTTTTCGTTGAAATGAATGTCTTTGATTCGGAGTGTAAGCTATTCAGAGTAAATAATTTGGGAAAACCTATGTGGGACTTGCACTCGAAGAAATTGGAGGTTTCCGTTAAAGGAGGTTTTATATAAATTTTGTTTTGTCATTTAAAAACCATACTTTTTGATTTAGGCTTCAAATATTTCTTTATTACTATAGTTACATTTGATATAACCCATTAAAAATTTATTTTGTAACTCTCCCTTTGCTTCTTGTCAGTATCTTGCTGCATGAAAATTTGACCCTCTCTTTTGAGGGTGTAACATAGTGAAAGTGAGTTCCTTTTATTTTTCTCTTAATAAGGTGTTTTACAAAAAGTAAGCATTTTTTTTTCAGATTTCTTTTAGCATTTATATTTTTTAAAAATGTGATTGGAAAATGTCAGGTTTTTGGAGAATCACCCAGCTCCGAGAGTTGTAATAGTGTTGTGTGAGAGACTACTGGAATCCTTCTCAACTACGCCTCACACATAGCAGCCAATTGGATTGAGATCTGGGGAGCTGGGGTATTAAAAGTTAGGTTTAACAAAATCATGAAAATTTTTGCTTATCCCATCTTGGGTTGTTATGACTGTATGGGATGGTACCGAGCCATGTTGAAAACGTACGGGCTCCCACGTGCTACAGTGATCCAGGGATTAACAGTTTTGCCTAATTACCTCGGTGTAAGCATTGACATTAACTCTGGCACCTTGACAAAAGAATGTGGGAGCATCAGATCTCCTTCACCAACTCACAACACCCAAAACTATAACTGGAGCTGAAAATGTAGCATGCATAACTGTTGGTATCTCATCATGGCTTTTACACAGCCAATGATCACTTTTGTGGTTCACCTTTGGCAATGAACAAAGTTATCATCCGAGAAAAACCGTAGGGGGCCGTGGTAGCCTGATCGGTAGGGCATTGGACTCGGGGCCGGAGGGGCTCGGGTTCGATCCCCGCTGGTCGAAGACCCACCGTCGTCATTAAAGGGGACTGGGCGACGTTAAATATGCTCGTGGTCTCAATGTCCTCCAAGTGAAACGATACCTCTGGGGGTGCTAGTACCAGGTAGCTATTAGCTCTTGCACTAGTTCTAAATTCTCATAAACTGTTCGATCCGGTGATGGTGCTGCCATCTATCGGTATATAAAATAATGGAAGCAAGGCACTATTATGCAGACCTCGACATAAATACAGTTGAAGTCAGTTGTGACTCTTGAATAGAAATAGAATAGAAAAACCGTACCCGTCCTGGCTCCTCGGGATGTCTGAGCTTCTTTAGAAGACTCTTGGCTCTAATCAACGGTTAATCTTGGTCCTGTCAGACATAAATTGTCTTCTCCGCATCACGTATGATTTGTAACGGAGGGCCTCATGAACCACATGTCCGGATAGTAGCTTTATCAATCTGCTGCCCTTACCGATTTCCCAAGGTCCTCATCCATAGCAGCTTGGACCGGCTGACGAATTCTGGTGTCCAGACACCGTCGGAATGTCGACTATGTCATTTCCTTAGCGAAACTGCAATCACATCCCACTTTGCAGCTCAAAATTCTGTCTGAACGTTAAAAATAAATGATTGGGCAATTTTAAAGAATGCAGCAATTCCTGAATTGGTGTGCCCTCTAGCCAAGGAGACATTGACGGCATGTTCCTTTATTTCTTGAGTAAGAACAGGGTCTGCCATGTCTATATCCAACGAAAAAAAGCTATGTTTCTATCAAACACAGAACAATGTGGCTCTTTTAATGTGTCTCCTCAAATAGCTGCCGCACCGTCTATTTGATTTGGGCAGTAAGGAAGAAAAGTTGAACACTTACTTATGCAACACTAAAATACGAATTAAGAGCGCAACACTGAGACAACATTACAAACAAGATATCCATGCTAAGCGTATAATGTATATGGTAGAATCTTGTTTATTCGGCTCCCATTTTTCCAGATTTTTGTTTTATTCGAAAAAAAAATTGTAGAGTTTAAACAATTAGGGGAGGATGGCCTAAAGCTGGTAGGTTTTCGGAAAACGCTCGAAACATGTTGTTGTTAGATTTTTATCGCAACAATTTTGGCTTTATTTCCTAGCAAAGTTCTTAAACTTAAAAGTAAAAAGTGATTTTTGTATTATTTCAAACCCAATATTTATTTATTATCAAGCTTTATAAACATTTAAAAAAACCCGCTTTGCCCTTCCAGGAAGCCCAAAGCCGCTAGACTAGCTACCCGCCATTATAAAAACATTATAAAAAAAGTTTTACATATCCAATTCAAAATCACCACATTTGTTTATAAAGCGTAAAGAAATAACTGATTAAATAAATAGAGCAATTAATTGCCATCCTAAAAAATAAGTTTTTAAAGTTATTCTTACCCTATTGCTATAGAAAATCTGAGTCACACGACTCAAGAAATTATAAATAAATATATGATTAAATCCTATACTTGCTTTGCCCGAAGGCACGTTTTTTATTTACATAATCATGATATTAAATTGAAAAAAGAAACAAACGAAATGACTATCGTAGTTTGTAGGTGGATGGTGTCAAAATAACGTAATATTATTGACAATCAAAAACATCAGCTGGTCTTCGACTAATCTCAAGTTATAATTTTTATGCCTGGTTGCGCCATGCCGCTGCACTGCTGCTTCGCTGGGACTGGTTAAAATCTCGGGTCGTGCTCAGGCAAACACGACAAACGTATGCATCGCCGCTTACACACCATGGGGGAACATACGCTACCCGCTTTGGGCCACCCTCCCTATATTCACTTAAATAAAAATTCAAAAGCGAAAATATAAATGCGCCAAACATTCGCTTTTTAGTTTGATTAAATACACATCTCTTACATAGGTAGTGCCTTACATTAAAGTAATCAAATAGACAACATGGCACATTTGGAGTGTCTGTCCGACAAAACTTCAGCTGAAACTATAATAATAAAATGCTAGCGAGTAAGAATCTTATGTAATTTTCTTACAAATCTTCGTTTTTTTTCTCTGTTAAATGATAAGTCTGCTCATTTACGAATGTGTATTACTTATCTTCCTGATTATCCGAATTGTCGTGTCTGATTATCCGGATGATGCCTGATTATCTGGATTACCTTTGGTTCAGCTTGCCCAGCTAGTCCGGATAAACGAGGTTGTACTGTATATGCATATTCATAGTAAGTGCCTGTATAGCTATAATAAGGACCTTTAAGCCTTAAAAAAGAAAAACAAATCAAGACAATATTCAGAAAACATTTCCCGTAATTGAATAAACCGTCTCACTTGAACCGTTATAAATATTTCGAATTTTAAAATACAAATATATAACGATAAAAAATATTTACACTCATACGCATAAGTTTTCCCCATTATAACACTGATATCGGAACATTATTTACTTGAGAAAACTTTCTCTTTAACATGGTACTTAAATTTTAAATTCTTTAAGGATAGTATTTTAGTTCATAGTAAGCATTCTTTTGTAGTTTAAGCTACAGGATTTAAAAAATAATTTCCTTAACATATAGCGTAAAGGTGATAAAATGCTCACATTTAAAATCGCTGAGATAGACTAAAATGTCATCATTATTATTAAAATCTTTACTGTTTCCCCATTCTTTAGTTTAACGGTTTTTTTATGGCTCTAACATATTGATAAATTCGAAATATTTCTCTAGTCATTAAAATGTTCCTTGATAGCAATCCAAAATGGCATTTTTATCCTCGAAATGTTTAGCTAAATGTAAGTGCTTAAGATGGTCGCTAGTTTTGGCTATAGTTCAAATCATTAAAATCCTTTATTATTTATCTAGAACTTCGAAAAAGTAAAGTAGTACTCTGACGGTTGTGCATCTTGTACGTTGAAATTAACGACGATGATTACAGCTTTCAAACCGTGCAGGTGAATGGAAGCATCCCACCACCTGCGGTTTCGCCAATGAATCAAAAAGTGTGATAAGGTCTTTGTGTTATTTGACCACCCTCCTTACAGTCCCGACCTTTTAAGCAAGGTATTGCTGAGCTCCAAAGTGTTTCCTTTCAGGTGTAAAAAGATTGAAAACTCTTGGCAAGGTCCAGACAGAAAGGAGGATGGTCAAATAACACAAAAACCTTATCACACTTCTTGATCCATTGGCAGGACATGTTTCCTTCACAGTCATCTTCTGACATTTCATTTTGTTAGTGTTCACTCAGCTCCATCCACCGGTACCGTTCATCATCATTTTCGTTATCTTCAGTGCAATTTTCATCATACAGACAATCTGCAAACCCGTCAGATTTCTTGTTGTTCTCATTGGATGTATTTGCTAATATCTTTAAGACTCTTCAAATTTCAAAGCGCAAAATAATCAGGAATATACTTTTCATTGACATATTATATCTTTGAAAGCACTAAACTATTTAGCATTATTTTCCCTAATGTCATTAACTGCATCGTTGGTCAACTTTACAAGTTTAAACTACAAACATTTCTCTGGGGATAACAACACACCGAAGAACTGTGAAAAACAGCTGCGTTTCAGAAAAAGAAACATATAGTTAGCGATGTAAAATCAGTGGTACTCTAGATGAACTGCTGCACCTTTTTTGACGTAATTTTCTTAACTGCCATAGGATAACTTGTAACATGCTTGACAAGCCGAACTTAGTTTTTATTTAAAAGTAGCTGGCAACATTACATGACAAAATGTCTAAAAAATTTTGTGAAACTACAACAGGGTTTAACAGACTTAATACCTGTAGTTGAAATTTTTTAAAGAGGTTAAGGCACTTGTGAAACTTTTATAGCTGGGCATGATGAGGCCCTCTGAAAAGCCCAATCGGTAAATATTGAAACCTATATTCGTAGTTATAGTGTATAACCATACTAACTGTTTAAAATTTCCAAATTACCAATAAGTTAATTCCTTTGAAAAAAATAATATGGTTTTAAATAGTAGTTAGGATAAAATTAATGGGAAACGTTTTTTCATAGTAACCAAATTTGAAAAAAAAAAAAAAAAAAAAAAAACGTCACATGAGAGATACCTTTGAAAACCAATTAAAAAAAAAACAGATTTCGCTCCCAAAAAAAATGGAAGTTGAAGAAACAGCAAAACAGATTGTGTTTTATTCAATTAACTACTTTAAAAAAACAACACTGGTCTCTGAATAATTACAACTGAGTATCTAGCATGCTGCGTAAGGATGAAAATTATTTCAGTTATCATCTATTACTGTTTAGAAAAATTAAAATAACGAAAAACATACCTATCAATTTTTTACACGCGAGTTTTCATTAGTCTACTGAGATTTTCTGCAATAGAAGATTAATAATGATAATTCAATAAACCAGGTAGCATTACAATGTCTTGATATACATACAAAAATGTAATAAAATAGGTGTTTACAATTAAAAACAAAATGTTTAATATTTGGGTTATTCTAGTTAAAAGCCGTCATTTTGTACCGCACGTGATATTTCATGAAGTTTATTGAAAATTAATAATTAAAAAAAGTAATAAAGAAAAGTTTTTGCTTATGACATTATTCATACGCTTGAGATTTTTTAAGCAAAAAAAAGTGTTCGTTATCTTTTAAAATTAGTATTTTTATTGACACACAAGACCTGTAATGTGCAGGAAAAAATGTCATTTTTTTGGGTGGAATTGCCCCTAAGTTCTTTTTTAAAAACTGCATTTCGTCGTAAAAAGTCCCAAAAAACCATATTTTTTTTTGTCATTCGTTGACACAAAATATATTTTGTTCAGACAAATATTTCGTTGAAAAATTCTTGATATTTTAATTCCTCTAGAGATTTCTTATTATCGAAAATTTTACTTATTAAAACGATGTAATTGAATAAAAAGGATAGTTACTGTTAAACACAATACATTTCATTTTTTTTCCTGTTTGGAATGTAAGTATGCAATTACAATCATAAAACATTAAAACAACAAGACTCTCATATACTTTTTTTAATATCTATAAGTTATTTAATAAAATTAAACGAACTATGTGTCTCTAGGTTATGTTTTACAATATTTATGTACAACTAGTATTTTAATGAAAAAATAATGAGCACATAGATGAGTTAAAATTCACATGAGATTGTTTTTTAAAAGCTACAGAAAATAACTAGCATATTTTCATCGTATTTTACAAGTGCTTAAATTAATAAATTTATCTTACAAAATCGTAAGGCTTCAACTTGAGAAAATCATCTAATTGTACTTTAGAGGAGCGAGTAAATAATGTAAAGCGAAAAGATATAGCCTTAAGCAAAATGTCTTCTGATCGACTTATGCAAATCTTTAATTAAGCGGAACTCTTTTGAATAGGTTTATTTATTTTCCACTTATTAACCTAATGCGATTAATATTTCGCTTAATATGTTAGTTAAGCTAGAAACAGCTACGTTTGTATTTTTAAAACATAGTTCCGCTTTTTTTTTTTTCGTTTTTCCAAAAGTTACTAATTGGAAGAATGTATACATTACTTTAAATATTAAAAAATAGTTAAGGTAGCATTTTTCTAGCTTAGAAATTGCGTTTGTTGAAAGAATTATGTCAATTATTTCATATTAGTTATATTTCTATAACAAACATAAATGTCAAAACTTTTACTTTTTGTGGTTCAAATTCTGATGTTTGACAAAAAGAACAACGATTTAATAATATATATATATATATATATATATATATATATATATATATATATATATATATATATATATATATATATATATATATATATATATATACAGGGTATTTTATTATATTTTAACTGTGAATCCTTAATTGAATACTATTTCAACACCATACTCAATTTGGTTACTAAATATTTCTTGCGGCTCACTTCTGTAAATAAATAAAATTTTACCATGCATACTGTTTTTTCATTATATTTATTTATGGTATTAGTTTCGTGCAGAGAAATGTGTTTAAAAACATTTTATTTCAGTGCTCATCTAAATCCTAGTTAATTTAAAAATTTAAAGTGTTTAATGACTCAAAGTTGTTAGTTTTCTTTTAAAATTGAAGAATGCTACTCTAAAGTTCTTAAACATATTTTGTTTCTTTTATTTTTCTTTTAAAATTCATTCAGCTAAGTACCCACATATAAAGTAAATGCAAAAATGCATCGCAGCTCAATTTTAACATTTTTTATTCTAACAAGGATTGCACATGCCTTGATCATTATTTATTAAATATTGCAGCAAACAATATTTCTCATAACACATTACACTCTTGTTTTAGGTTAAAAAAAGTATGCGCTGAAATGATACCAAAACTAGTGAACTTACCTTTCTGACTAATACATAAAAGATATGCATAAGGTAGTAAACATTATATTTTACTTAGTACTTAAGCTATACCCGGTTAAAGATACTTCTAAGCATAATAGTTCAACTGAACTACACAGTAAAAATGCGAAAATAACAACATCCTCATTGCACATTAAAAAAATATTCAAAATTTATGTTTCGCACTTTTATCGTATTAATATCATCCGAAAGAATATTACTTTTTAATTTTTATCAAAACAATGTCTAGAAATATAAAGTTACTTGCCTGTCACGCTAATACACATAACACGAACTTTAATGGAGTTTTATGATGCACAGAAACCTGAAATGTGAAGCAGAACATTTGCAACTCAGTTCCATGTCATTAGAAAAGAATGTTTCATAAATCATTCAAAGGGCAGAGCAGGAATAAAATATTACATATCAAAGCAGTCGTAAATATGATTAAGTTGCTGTGAAACTTGGTTTGCAACGCTGTTTTTTGACTTTGATCGGTTTGTCGTCTTTCTTGCTGGGAAGTATGCATGCTTTTAAAAGGTGTTTAAACTTCAAGTCCGTTAACTCTACAACAGAAGTTTATGAAGTTAAAGGCATGTGCGTATATTATCGAGAAATATTAATGTTATTAAAATGTATTGGGCTAAATGCGTCAGAGGGTGCTACAATAACATCTCCAGTTCCTCGAAAATTACTTATTTTTCAGCTGTGCTTATTAATTTTTACGGTTATAATAGGCACAAAAATATGTATCTTGTTTTATTTAGTTACTAAATTTCTTAACGATTTTAAAATTTTATTTCAATGTATACCATTGTTTCTGATCAGGTGCTTTGTATATTCAAGAACAAAACCATTTAAAAAAGCTATAAGAAACAATCTAAAATATGACCTTGACTGCAGTAATATTCATAAGCTTTTGCTATCAAAAAAATGGATTTTGCTCTTTTATGTTTACTACATGTTTGTGGAAGTTAGTGTTTTTATATACTTCTCAATTTTCGCAGTTAGAAAACAATTCAATAATGTAATAGAAGATTATTTTACATTATCTATTTCTCAAAACAAGAATTTTTATCGTTTCATTGATATTATTATTGAATTTATGGATTTAGTAACTGGATGCCACACAAGGATATGCGTCGGTGTGCTGTACACTTTGCTATGTCTTCATTTCAAGGAACTATTATTATATTTGTCACAAAAACCAATATTGTGTCCGCAGCGTGACGTACATTTCACCTACCGATCAGTTTGGTCTAATATTTATACATTTAACAAAAAATGCTCAGCGATGTTGTTTTTCTTCTCATTGGATGTCTTTGCCAATATATATATGACTCTTCAAATTCTAAAGCGTAAAAAGTTCGTGGATATATCTTTGAATGGCACATTATATACTTTGAAAGCCCTAAATAATGTAGCGTTATTTTCCGTAATGTTGTCAACTGCATCAGAAATAGTTCAAGCAAATCATTCATTGGAGAAAACAATTCATGCATTGCTTCATCGTACCGTTAATATTGGCAAGAATATCTTGTTCTTTCTTGATGTGACCCGAGGAGTCGATATGACAATATGGAACATGACTGCGATTAGGAAGAGCACTCTTTTTGTTGTCATCGGCAGTTCACTGACGTATAGTCTTCTTATCAACTCTTTAGACAAAAAACCCCCAACCTTGATGTCTTGATCTCATAAAGGAATATGTTGAGGAAATTTCGCCACGATACATATATTTTAGGCATGCTTATTGTTGTGTTTTACTAAGAAAACTTGAGAACTGCTATTTTTTACCCACGACGCAGAAAGTAATGGAGGTTTAAGGGCAGAATTTTGGGCAGAGATTTCGGAATCGGGAGTGCAAAGTTTAGAATATCAAGAGTCGGAGTCTGTCATTTTTCCTCTAAGTCCTCAACTCTGCCAGTGCTTTCAGAGTCGGAGTTGGATTCGGAGCCGGACTGATTTTGGAGTAAAAAAGTCTGAGTCGGAGCCGAATGGTCTAAATCTATTTAAGTCGAAGTCGGTAATTTTTCTTCCCCCTTTGTAGCTCTGGTTATAAGTTTGTATGTATCTGTTTGTAACATAATAGCTCCGAAACGGGTGAACCAATTTTAGTGCATTTTTTCGTTTGAAAGATGCCGTAGAAGTTAGCTACATGGTGTATTATTTTAATTAGGCATTCTACAATTTATGCTACTGTTTCGTAAATCAGATAGATTTTTTACCTTGTACAGAAGTAGTTATGTTTTTATAATGGCATGTCTATTATTGGGAAGCAATGAAAAAAGTTAATTGCTGTTAACATTTATATAATTCACAGCGCAATGCATACTAAAATGTAAGAGACGAACTGGTTTAAATAACTGTCATAACTTATACCTTTATTGTTAAAAAATAAAATCTCTGAGTTTAAATGACAAGTGTTTCTAACTTTGTTTCTATGTTGTAAGAAACACAAAGACAGATGTCGCATTTAGAAAATGTTTTGTATCATCGACAAGAGTTTCTTCTCAATTGATAACTTGTAATGATATCATATTAATTTTAAGCCATTTTATCTTAAAAAATTATTCAGACTGACTATGCCCAACTTACTAAACAGCAAATGTCAGTTGATATTTTTTATTTAGTTAAAATTTATGCTTTCAACAATACATTGTATAAAATATTTTTACGTTCGGATCTGTCAACAAATGATGTCACGCTTTGAGGGGGAGGGTTCTAGTGAAATTTACTGTTTTTGTGAAAGGGGGGGATTGATAACAGGAAGTGTTTATCACGGATTTATAAAAAAAAAAATATTATATATATGCAACGTAGCGTGGCATGTGACAAATGGAGAAGGGAGGGAAAATCTTCGTCAAAAACTTGGGGGAAAAAAGGGTGACATCATAGCATGTGACATAGAGAGAAGGGAGTCAAAAATATAAAAAACAAGGGTGTCATCCTATTTGGAAAGACCTTATTAATAGTGAATAAACTTACAAGCAATAGAGCACGCATTTGTTTAGCTTTTGTTTGAAAGAGCTACCTTAAACTAACTTGTTTATTTTTTAGATTTTTTTTTGTATGAAGCATAATGGTGTCATGTAAATCGATAATAAGACACAAGAAAATATGATGCACCAGAAGAATATGTCAGCATGAGTTTGTTTCATAAACTTACCGATTACACTGAAATAAAGTTAATTATATAAGGCACTGGTAAATGCTTTTTTCTTCACCCAGATCAAGAATGAATTCTCGTTCCTGGGTCTTAATTGAGGCGCTCGAATCAAGGAGACCACATCAATACAAACTGCATTATTAATGAGGGGAATTCTCTACAGATCGATTACGGTATTATCACTGGAGCATGAATCATGCTATTATTGGAATGCCATTGACTAAGCACTTTACTTTATTATCCTAGAGCAACATATGAATAACTGTCAGGATTCGGGCTTGGATGAAAGATTATGATTAAAAAAATCGATTATTCTTGAAAAATCAGACTTTCAAGTATGCGAAATTAATGCTGAGTTTATTTAATAATTAAAATGAAATTCATAAACTTATTTAGAATATCTCTTATAAATGAAATTAAGTAGTTAGACTTTTTCAAGATATTTAAAGACGTTATGAGTTTAAAGATGCAGACAAGTAAAAAATATTAATGTTCTAAATCGCAGCGTGTTTCCGATTAGCTTAGGGACATTTCTTGTATTTTTTTACATATTTCGAGTTTTAAAATAAAACTGGAAGGCCCAGTGCAATGATTTTGCTTCAAGATTATGAAACACGTTTTATGCTCTTTATTTTGCAAAAAAAAATGGCAATATAATACACAGCTACAGTATTTTCAATAATTCTGAAGTTATTGTTTGAAAGTTATTTTGGAAGTTGGTGAAAGGGCTTCCTACATTGTGACCGTATGCAATGCCCAATATGACAGAAATCTCGTGATGTTCTAAAGAGCAGTAGGCTTTTTTACACCAGGGGAGTTATACCACAAAGCCTTTTCCTGCACATTATAAACTATTACTCTTTCTGTCTGAACACTCTCTAATGCAAACACCCCGATATTCTGAACACATTTTGATGATCCCAGCGAAACTCCATATACTTAACATAGGCTGACCTCTCTGTACTCTTAACACCCTATAATATGAACACCCCAGTGTTATAAACGCTTTTTTAGCCCCCTTCAATAATTAACTCTCTATATACTGAACATGTTTACAATCGGTACTCGAGAATTCCTATGAACCAAAATGGACAATCTAAAATACATTTACAATTTTATCAATTTATTACATAAAATCATTACATAAAATCATTCAGCTGAGAAATTTGAGCCTGAAGTTTCTACCACTGAGCTGTGTATTTCAAGAATCCAGCCACTGTATCAAGTAGTACACTCAAAAAACTGAAATACTCAAATTTGAGTACATTTTCAAATTCAAAATTTCGTGAGTCAAAATGTTTCAAATATGAATTTTTTTTTTCAAATATGAGGCACAACATTTTTCATTATGAAATTGGATGTTTTCAAATTTGACGAAAATTAATATTTATGCGTTTAATGAACCCAATTTTAGCGTGGTAGTTGAACTTATTCATATAATATTTCATCTGTCGCTATTTTGAGACAAATACTAACTTTTGGTAATGAAGTATTTGATAAAATACAGCGAACTATTTCTTGTCAGGTTTGCAGTGATTCGTATGACGGCGGAAGAATTTATACAAGATGGCCGCCTTCTAAAAATGTGATTGTTTTGCTTTTGTTATTCTGTTAAATATTGACAATTTTGAAAGTAAGTTCAATGAATTTTGACATTTTGAAATTATGTTTTCCGTTCTTATTGTACCTACTCTCTTGTTTCAATAGCGATTAGAAAAATCGAGAATGATTACATTCATGCTTTCATATTGATATGAAACTTCGACGTTTCAACTCGTTTTTCTTATTATTGAATCTCATAATGGCAATATTACTTATGACCAGTTAAACGTAGTTAATTTGAGCTGCGTTGTTAAAATTATTCACGCTATTTTATCTGTTGTATTTGGAACGCATTGCTAATTTCAGTAACTTTCTAATAGATAAAAAAATTGGTGAACTCTTTTGTTGTAGCGTATGCATAGCCATTGAGCGCCGTGACACGGTTTACATTTCTGTTGTGCGCGCATCATTTGAGACTCTCGACCAGCAGTAAGGCGGGAAGATGGACGTCTTCGTAAAAAGTTTGTTGGAAGATTGGAATCTAAGCGAATTTGCCTCAAATTTTGAAAGTAAGTTCATTTGTGTTTACTTTACATTTTTATGTCTCTTTGTTATCACACTTCTTCTGTAAGTTAATGTCCAAAAAATAAGTAAAAAGATTCAGTAAGAAATATATGCATGCTTTCGTTTTCTTAAAATTCGTTCCATTTTTTAAGTTAATGAAATCATTTTATTTCCTTTATATTTCTTAAAACAATATTGCTTCTTTTCATGTTCAAAATATTTTAATTATTTTGGGCAGACAAATGATTTTACATGCGCTACCTTAGATAAGCATACTTTTTGCTTCTGCAATACTTTACGTTTGGAGATGCACTTGTTCTGCAAGTTCATCTCCAAAATATAAGTAAAACACTTAAGAAAACGAAAGCAATTCCTGCATATATTTCTTACTTCAAATTCATTTCATTTTAAGTTCATGAAATCATTTTATTTCCTTTATGTTTCTGAAAACAATATTGTTTCTGTTCATCTTTAAAATATTTTAATTATTTTGGGCAATCAGATGTTTTTACCTGCGCTACCTAAGATAAGCATTCTTTATGTTTAATTTTAATCTCTACATATAATAAAATAAGGAGTTTGTGTGTCTGTGTGTGTGTGTGTTTGTGGCGTGCATCCCGGGAAAACGGTAAGGCGTGGAAAGATGAAATTGTGTATACAGATGCAGATTTTGCTGAAAAAGTGCACCTCGGGCTTCGATTTTTGATATTTTAATTAGAAAAAAAGTTATTTAATGTTTTATGTGTTTTAGAGCCCTTTTTCGTGTTCAATTCGTCACAGACCCCCAACCAATCGCGCCAGAAAAATATTTTTTGTACTATAGTGTAGGAAATGTAATTTTAAACATGATGAACGAAAAAATTTTGACGATAGACCAATTTTTGTATTTTTTATGAATTTTTGAAAAAATGTCTTTTTTCCCATTTTCCTCTGTTTTATTTTTTGCTTAACCCATCCCTCAAAAAGTATAAAAGCCTCTTTTCTATAATTTATCTATGCAATAGTCAAAACATTTGTCCCTCTTCAGAAGAAGTTTTTTTTCAAAAATACGCAATAGTTTTTTTTCTACAATTTTTTTAATGCAGAACGACATCATCATATCCTTTACGTCGGTCGAAAAACATTCCTCGCTCTTTTTCTACCATCGACGTCACAGCGTGGATTTCGATTCGATATTAGACAGTCAGATTTTAATCGCAGCAAAATTTATTTGTATTTTTTTCTATCTATATTTTTTACTTTAATAAATATTGGTTTCTCCATATTCCAAACAATTTTTTCAGTTTACTTTTTTTTACTGTCTTTTCTCCTAACATTTGAAGTTTTTTTTTTACATTTGCAATTTTTTTAGATAAATAAACGGAACAATTATTTTTTGTACTATGCCAAGCTGTGTGTTTAGATTCTTCTGTTGTTTATTAGCGATATTCTGATGTTAATCTCATGGTTAATCTCATGCTATGACTTCGTTGGTGCAAAAAGCTAAGATCATAAATATCTTTGATTGCTGATATTAATAATCACTGAATACATTTTTGTTTCATTTATCAATCGTTTGCTTTCTCTTTACTTTTTTTTCGCGTAAAGGATTTCATTTCTTTATTTTTCCACTACTGACGTCACATCAAGGATTTCGATTCAATATGAAACAGCTACCATTCAAATAAATTAAAACAGTGAGGGGTTTTTTTTTGTTTTTGTTTTTTCCTTTTCTTTGGCATACGCTACTTTTTGCACCACACTACAGGGAACAAGGGAGAGAACTCTTTTTTGGGCTATTTAATTAAATAACCAAAGCGATTTTTTGAGTGATATTTGTTTGAATTAGGGAATTGGCGGGGAGGTTGAAAAAAAAAAAAAAAAAGAGATGGATAATCATAGAGATTTTTTTTTTTTGCGTGCTATTTATAAAGCCCGCTGTTTTTTGCATGATATTTGTTTTTGTTAGGGATTGGTGTAGAATAGACAGGCCCGTCATTTAAAGAGCTTCAACGGGAGGTCAATAGCCCCCCCCCCTCCCCGTCCCACCAAGACTAGATAGTTGTTTGCATTTAACTGAATTAAACAGCGAGGGTTTTTTTTTTTGTTGTTGTTTTTTAAGGCGGCAATCTTTGCGTAAAAAGGTGAATGGCCCAAAACGCAACTGAAGATAGACATAGAAAATATTCAAATTTATATTGAAAAAGATAGAGATGGATTGATTAATACCGCTGCCAAATTTATTTAAACAGCCGCCGAAGGCGGCAAACTTGACGTAAAAAGTGAATGATTTCACACATTTGTGTGCATGCAGCGAGTTTTTTTTAGCTTTCGTAAGTGCTCTTTTTTGTAGACTACGGGTAAAATGGAAGTTTTTTTTTCGCGTGCTATTTAATAAAGTTAATAAAGCCCGCGGATTTTGCATGATCTTTGGGGTTTTTTTTGGGATTGTCGGTTAGGTTAGGTGCATACACATGTTTCGAGTTTATAGGCGTGCGCACGGGGGTCACCAAGGGTACCGTGGTACCCCCATTAGCTCGTAGAAACAAAAGTTAATACAAAAATGGCTAAAATTTTAGATTTTTGGTTTCATTACCTTCTTACCTCCTACGCTTTTAAAATGATTTTTTCTCACAATACTTAAAAATTTTCCTTAAGCAAGCAAGTATGGGAGCCTTTCCCATTGTAATTTCAACCTCCCTGTACAGTGGTACCCCCATTTTTGAAGTCCTGCGCACGCCTGTGTTCAAGTTTACAAAGAACCTCTCATTGAATGCACCAAAACAATTACATCTGTGAAATTTATTGAAAGCCTATTGGTACGTATTTTACTTTTATATTTAAAGGTGCGTTGGATAACGTAATACAGTTGATTAAGATCATTCTTGATAAAGTAGCCAAAACTAAGTTCAAAAGGAAATTGGAAACCCAAAATTGCTGTGTCAATTTAAAGTTGGCTAAGAAGGAAGAACTAGTATCACTTCATCCTCAGTAATAACTCCAAAATCATCTGCAACAAGTCAATAAAAATCGACACAATTTCTTTTAGTTCTTGCGAATTCAGCAGTATTTTTTTTAATTTGTAACATCAACTTTCAACAGTAATTTATGGTTTTCTTTATGTAAGTTTCACAAAGACAAAATCACCAGTTTTAGTACTTCTGTAGCTGAACTACCAATTCATATTAGATCGTCATAGTTGTTGTGTATTTCACTAATATAAATATTTCATCAGAGTTGCTATTGATTATAAATTCCTCACTATTAGGATTGGACCCACTTCCTATATAGTAAAAATGTACGGGGTAAGTGAAACCCCTCTTCTTAAACACTTATTAACAATAAAAATTCTTGCTGCAATATGCACTTTAAGTTAAACTATACACAAAAGTTTAATTATTATTAAAAAAAATAAAAACTAACCTGGAAACACTTCTTTGAAAAATTCTTGCTGCAATATGCACTTTAAGATAAACTATACACAAAAGTTTAATTATTATAAAAACAATAATAAAAACTAACCTAGAAACACTTTTTTGAAAAATGTTGCTTAAACTCGCAAAAAAAAAAAAAAAAAAAGAAAAAAAAATCAGATTTTTTTTTGGACAAAGTTCTATGACCTAGAAAAAAATTCCGAGAAACCCAAAATATATGCAAGACCAATCACTGTAATGAAATATCATATGATCAGTGTAAAAAAGTATAAAAGATATATCCATATTTCAGTTTTAAAGGGGTGACCCACTTTCCCCAAACAACCCCAAAAGTAATTTTTAAAAAAGTTTCTTGAATATTTTAATTGCATTGCATTGCTTGAATATTTATCATTTCAAGGGCATTTTAAAGGAATTTCGAGGTTATCAAAAACTTACCAGTGGGAATCATAAATATATTGTGTTTTTTTACCCATCCCCCTTCTGCTTTTCTTTGTTTCAAAGTCCTTTTTATATATCAATACAAAAAATACTTTCCTGCAGTTGAGGCTAACCTAACCTGGCAGTGTCTGATGCTGTGATTAGGATCTGCGTAGAATTTATATTGCTGCCAAGTTAGGTTTGCCCTAACTATAATGATGTATTAATGAACAGTTAATAAGTCATAGAAACTTTGGTTGAATATATTGAATGATATTTTTACATTAGAACTGAATAAAAATAAAAATCAATAATTTTCGATTTTGAAGATTCCCCAGTAATTTTTTCTGGCTGCGCTACTGACCCACGAGACCGAGTGGATGCCCCCCCCCCCTTGAAAAAAAAAAAAAAGAAAAAGAAAAAGTAATCATTATTCATTCTCTGTAGTGTAACATACTTGATCACATAATAAATTTATGTAGAAAGTTTATGAAGTACATTTTGCAAGTTTTTCTCATAGCGTAAGAACATTAATCACATTGCTTACCTAGGTTTCTTTTTTTGAGTAAATTTTAATGCATTACGATTGTTTTTGAGAAAATTTGTCAGGCTTTTTTTAAAATAAAAAAAAAGTAATAATTTCTACCAGTAACGACTTTTATATTTCTGAGAAGAGGAAATAATTTTTAGAACAAAATACTTGAATTAAATACCGTTTTTTATAAAGTGGTGGGGGGGGGGAGCATTTCTTATTCAATGAAATGAAAATCAATTGCTATTCTGTCATACCGCTCATTGGTTTCTCGACTGAAAGTAGATCCTGCTTAATAAGTCCCCCCCCCCCTCTTCTGCCGAGCGTACCAAACATTTTAATTTCTCATTTTTATCCCGTAAAACTGCGATTCCATGTATTAATACGGGCTCGACTCTAACATAAAAATCAGTTCCGTGTGAAGTATGCCAAAGCGGATTAATTCGCCAAGCAGGCAACTGCGAGTGCGGTGTCTTATCGGAGATCCTCCTTACAAACCTACAGGCGGTCTTTTCACTCAGTGTTTTTCCTCCGCGCTTAATGACGTCACTGACAAGTTAACTTGCAAGCTAGTATAAATCTGATAATTATTTCTCTCTAAATCATCAAGCAGATTACCTTCACAATTTATATTATTTCCACTAGCGGTAGGAAAAAAGGTAATCCCTGGGTCTGGACCTCTCCCTTGAAGCTCGAAATTAACCTCCAATAATTTAAAATCAACCTACTCCCTTCTGTTTAAAATAATTTATTATTAATGAATAGTTTATTTATTGTGTCAAAACATTTTCTAGATCGATGCAGAATTTAACCTGCTCTACGAAAACAAAGGAAACTCGTTCTGTGCTGACTTCGGACTTCTAGCTACATCTCTAATTCTGCAAGCGAAACACTGCGGAAGGCTTGCTGCAGAACAGTTTGCGAATGGTCTACAGTTAAATTTTGCTACAATAGAACCTTCCAACGAAAGTATGTCATGAATAATTTAGCTTGTCTCTTAGAAAATGTAAAATTTTCAGCTACAAATATTTTGTAAAAAAAGCAGCCGAAAACTTTACTATGTAATGAGTAAAATGAGCACAATGTGTATAAAAGTACAAATGAAACATTTAAAAAGAGTTAAAAAATGAGCATATGCTGAGTTTTTAAATGTTTCATGTGTACTTTTATACACATTGCATTTCTGCCAACTTGTAGGGTTTAGCCATACAATGTAGGGTTTTGGTTCATTGTGCGGTTGTAGGATTCAGGTGTAAAATGAGGGATTTTGCAAATTTTTACCAATTTTGAAGTTTTTTTTTACAAACAAAAGTAAATTTCATGCACTAGGCTTCCTTAAACATCGTTACGTGTGTTAATATGCCTGGGAGAACATGAACTTAGTCATAGGCGGATTTAGGGCTGAGTTCCTGGGGGGCAAGGTTTATGTTTTTATTATTTATTTTAGGATTTGGCATGCATGCTGTCATTACTTAAAGTCATCTCAAAATTACTGGGGGGGGGGGGCAATGCCCCCCCCCATAAATCCGCCCATGAACTTAGTCTCATTTCAACAGTGAATTTGTACTTCGCAGAGTACTGGTTCTCTGATTTGAGATCGTAATGCTTTTGAATCGAGCAAATATTTTAATATTTCTAGAAATTAGAGAATATATTAGCATATGTTCCCTAACATGAGTCTATTTAACTTTTTATTTAAATAATTTATATATGTATATATATCCCTCGTTAAATCGAATCTTGTGTTAGAAATTACATTCTTTTTGCATCATTCTTTATAATATTTTAATATTTTTGGCAGTTTTAAGTAATTTTGGCAGGTTATTTTATTTTTATTGTTCAATTTTTTTTCTCAATCAAGCTTAAATTTGACATAAATTTGCAGAAAATTACAAAACTTAAATAATAAATTCATTCAACTGAAAATTAAAATTAAAAAAAAAAACCGCCTTAAAGTATTCATGCAATTAAGATCTCCTATATAATGTCTCATTTTCATTGTAAAATATTGTCTTTGTACATTTTTGTTGAGAAAATTGTAGGGTGTTTGAAGTGGACATGTTGGCAGGTATGATACTGTGCTCATTTCATTTATTGCATATTTTCTATTATCTTTTTAGAAACTTGTGCAGCATTGCTGCTGCTTCCACTGATGTTGCCAGAAGGAGGCTTTAAAAAGAAAGGAACTAAGACGAGAAAGATAAAACCTACGGGCGCTCAGTCGCAGGATAATTTTATACAGTTTCTCCCTGTATGTTCCATTTTTTCTCAATTCATTAGCTATATATTTTTGTCCCAAAGCTAATGTAGGAACTACGTGTTTGCATATTGTTCATAATACTCTGTTTTAGGGAGTTAAAAAACTTATGCTCGAACTGTTCATGATGCTGTGAGTAGTGTGGGAGGTTTGTTTCAGGTAGTCGTTACAAAACATATAATACTACTTGCTGCTAGAAATGCACACAGTTTCTATCAGGGAAGAACAGAAAGTAAAAAATCTTAAGAAAGAATCCGAAGAACTAGACTCCCAAAAAAGAAGAGCTGTGGGGAAATTAAAGAAGCTGCCTGATTTTAAAATGCAATCTTTATACATACAGTGTAAAACATATTTTTAAAAAATCTGATGTGTTTTAAATAAAAATAATTTTATCAAATATAGTGGAACCTGCTAAAGTGACCACCTTGGTAAACTGTCCACCTTATTAAAGTGACCATTTTGAGGAAAGAAGTTTTCTTCTATAATAAAGTATTAGGAATTTATCTTTCTAAAGTGACCATGACCACCTGTATAATGTGTAAAGTGATCATTTCATTTTGTATTGTAATAGTATTTACACCTGTGCAAAGTGACCTTTCCTTTTTATTGTCTCACTTCCTTGACCTTAGCCTTCATCTATTATTCTGTTTTGAAAGAAACATTATTATAGCTGTTTTTAATCAACTCATTAATTAATTTAGTATATATTTTAATTTATATTTCACTTGATGACATAAATAAGCATTTTTGTAGAAACTTCATGCAGTGACCACCTCCATATAGTGACTATTTAAGCTGGTTCCTAGGATGGTCACTTTAGGCAGGCTGTACTGTGATAATAATTTAATTAATTTTGTTTTTATTTCATCCTATTCTTTGATTTTTATCTATCATATCACTAATTCCTAATTTAAAAAATAGTTATATAATGTTAAAAAGCACAAATGCACAGAAAACTGGCAAAGGTGTTTTGAAATTCGAAAAAAAAAAATCCATTTTCAATGCAAAAGTATGCTCATGGAAAATACAAAATTCATATGCCAAAAGCCAATATGCTTTTTTTTCTTCTATTTTTTATGTATACTTAGAGTCTACTGAATCATATGCAATTGTATTAAATTGGTTTTATATCATGTTATAAAAGATTTTTAATGAAATAACACTTAAAATATTACAGTTGTGATTTTTAAAAAATGTCAATTTAAAGTTAATTGAAGGGTTCAGTGGATAAAGGTGTTAACGGACAAATCAAATTTTGCAAATTGTTACACTTTTAACCACCAGAAAACTTTGTTTCTGTTAACACTTTTATCATCCAGGGGATCATTTTACATCGATCGACAAAATATCAGAAGCATTTCAAAGGGGTTTTTTTACCGCACAGTGTTATTTCTATGCCATACCAGTGGTATAAAGTAAATTAATGAGGAAATTATTTCTAATTTTATTGCTTTGGAATATTTTTTGTCGAAAATAGCAGTTTGTGATGCATGTAATGTGCCATACCAGTGGTACAAAATAAATTAATGTGGAAATTATTTTTAATTTTATTGTTTTGGAATACTTTTTGTCGAAAATAGCTTTTTGTGATGCGTTTAATATTCAGTTTAGGAAATGAAGTTTTAGTTACGCCTGCTTTTTTAATGTAACATATACCCCTGATAGGTATTTGGCATTTTTTTTTCTTCTCTCTATATTTTGTTTACAAAGTAATTTTTCATTTAAAAAAAATGATATTTGATATTGTCTAAAAAATATTTCAGCATTTTGTATCAATGCTACGAATTACAATAAAAAAATGTTATTGCATGAGCTTTGTGTTTGTGTCATGTTATTTCATATTCATTTATTTAATAGGTAAATGATTTTCTAACGCGCAACGAGTCCCACACAATAGCATGCGAGATGGCATTATTTCATTGTTGCATCAAATAAAATTCGGTAATTTTGTTAATAATTTGATAATATTTTATGACAGCATTTGAAAAGCAGAGAATTCGCTGCTATGACAAGGGCAAAACTGGATTTAGTAACTTAATTGTTTTACTAATGAAAAAAAGATCTCCAGTTAATATCTACTGGGTTGAGGTTAATTCTATAATTGCTCGATGATTAATTCCGAACATGTAGTTTGTATTTACCATAGAGTTTTATTTATTATAATTGTCAAAGTCTGTGTACTTCGACTCTGCTGATTTTGCAAGAAAAAAGATAATTGTCAAGTATTTGGTGAGCCATAAATTCAACTATTGAAATATACCCAAAGAGGCAGTTACTTGCTTCTCTGAAATGGAAATGCATTTTTTATACGTCATACTTTGACCTTTGACGGGTTATTTTATAGTGAATATACTACAGTCTGCGCTCATTATAACAACCATAAAAAAAAAGCCATCCCATTAAAACGAACTGTGAGGAAAGTCCCAACTTATATATATTCTATGTTAATTTGCTTCTGTTATAACCACCACTCGTTATAAAGACCTTTTTTCTGAGGGACGGAGATGGTCGTTATATCGAGCGTTTACTGTATTATACATTCAAGGGAAGCAAGTTTTGGCAGAACATGAAAAGCAATATGGTGCATATGCTTCGATAATTTCGCATAGCAAGTTTCAGTCTTTTATTGCATTTTAAAAGTTTCATGTAAGGAAAAGAACTCATTTTTGCCTGTGCTACTTTAAATAAATTTGTTATGTATGCTTTATTTTAATTATTTATATATTAGTATCTAAACCTTCAGTTAACAGTGCTTTTTAGACATTCCAGAATAAAATAAATGCAGAAATATGATGAAGAAACTGATGCATTGAAATGCAGTATTTTATTGTATTAAACAAGAGTTATTTTTGCTATTACAATAAAAATAAAGACACATGTAGCGAAAAATAAAATTAACATATTAAAAAATGAAACTGACATACTGAAAAATGAAACGAAGAAATACTCATAAATGAAAATACATACTAAAGAATAAAACCACAAATACTAAAAAATGGAAACATGCACAAGCTCACAAACGAAATAGAAACATACTCGAAAACAAAACAACGTGTGCTGAAAAACGAAACATACATATACTCATAAATAAAACTTCACATTCTCAAAATCAGAACAAACACATACTCAAAAATAAACCACACATACTAAAAATTGAAACCTACACATATCCATAAACAAGACAAACACATTCTCAGAAATAAAACTACACATACTAAAAAGTGAAAACATGAACATATTCAAACACCACAAACACATTTTCAAATATAAAACTGTAAGTACTAAAAAATGAACCATACCCATACTCATAAACAAGACAAACACATACTCAGAAACAAAACTATACATACTAAAAAGTGAAAACATAAACATACTCAAACACGACAAACACATTCTCAAAAATAAAACTATAAATACTTAAAAATGAAACGTATACATACTCATAAACAACACAAAAACATTCTCAAAAGTAAAACCACACATACTAGAAAATGAAACACAGACATACTCAAAAAATATCAGTAACATATACTCGTAACTGAACATACATACTCGAAAATGAGAAGTCTCATACTCAAAAATGAGTATGTCAACAAATACAGATTAAATACAGCTCATTTTTTTGAAACTCAACATACTCAAATAAGAGTAATTTTGACTCAAAATTGAGTAGTTTTGACTCGTTTCTGAGTACTTAAAATAGTTTCAAACCTGAGCACATTCGAGTTTCATATTTAAAACCCATGTAGTCGGAGCCATTATGAAACGGTGAAGTTTTCATAAATGAGTAAATTTGACTCGATTTTGAAACTTTTGTTACGAGAGTGTATGCTTATCTAAGGTAGCGCATGTAAAATCATTTGTCTGCCCAAAATAATTAAAATATTTTGAACATGAAAAGAAGCAATATTGTTTTAAGAAATATAAAGGAAATAAAATGATTTCATTAACTTAAAAAATGGAACGAATTTTAAGAAAACGAAAGCATGCATATATTTCTTACTGAATCTTTTTACTTATTTTTTGGACATTAACTTACAGAAGAAGTGTGATAACAAAGAGACATAAAAATGTAAAGTAAACACAAATGAACTTACTTTCAAAATTTGAGGCAAATTCGCTTAGATTCCAATCTTCCAACAAACTTTTTACGAAGACGTCCATCTTCCCGCCTTACTGCTGGTCGAGAGTCTCAAATGATGCGCGCACAACAGAAATGTAAACCGTGTCACGGCGCTCAATGGCTATGCATACGCTACAACAAAAGAGTTCACCAATTTTTTTATCTATTAGAAAGCTACTGAAATTAGCAATGCGTTCCAAATACAACAGATAAAATAGCGTGAATAATTTTAACAACGCAGCTCAAATTAACTACGTTTAACTGGTCATAAGTAATATTGCCATTATGAGATTCAATAATAAGAAAAACGAGTTGAAACGTCGAAGTTTCATATCAATATGAAAGCATGAATGTAATCATTCTCGATTTTTCTAATCGCTATTGAAACAAGAGAGTAGGTACAATAAGAACGGAAAACATAATTTCAAAATGTCAAAATTCATTGAACTTACTTTCAAAATTGTCAATATTTAACAGAATAACAAAAGCAAAACAATCACATTTTTAGAAGGCGGCCATCTTGTATAAATTCTTCCGCCGTCATACGAATCACTGCAAACCTGACAAGAAATAGTTCGCTGTATTTTATCAAATACTTCATTACCAAAAGTTAGTATTTGTCTCAAAATAGCGACAGATGAAATATTATATGAATAAGTTCAACTACCACGCTAAAATTGGGTTCATTAAACGCATAAATATTAATTTTCGTCAAATTTGAAAACATCCAATTTCATAATGAAAAATGTTGTGCCTCATATTTGAAAAAAAAAATTCATATTTGAAACATTTTGACTCACGAAATTTTGAATTTGAAAATGTACTCAAATTTGAGTATTTCAGTTTTTTGAGTGTAATATAAATGCACAATAGCGTTCAGAGATAAGCTTAAATTTTTTGCTTAAAACCGTCCTAAAACTAACGATGAAAATATTTAGCATTCATGATAAATACCACTTAAAAGCATTGTAAACGCGAAGAATTATGTATCAAACTTTACAAAACTATTTTTTACCCTAATGCATGTCGAAGATAACTGCTAATGTTTTTTTCCCCCCGCCTCCCTATGCAGCACCACTGTCGGCCGACCGCCTCACGATGCTGCTTCTCTACCGAAAGCCGTCTCCAGGTTTGCGTCCATCTCCTACACACACGCATACGCACACACACTCCAACATGCACACACCTACACACACACATACACACACGCATACCTACACACACCAACACACTCACACACATACACTGTAAAAAAATTCCGAAACGTTACTGGGTATTTCCGTGTTACGTTTCGGGATTTTAATGGTTTTTATCCACTTCCTGAAAAATCAAGTATCCTTGTCAAAAAGTTTCCTGATTTGCTTCAAGTCGCACGAATGCAGACTTTTCACTGTTGTAAAAAATATTTTTAGCTCCCAGTTTAAAGATTAACTGAGCGTATTTGTAAAGTGCATTGGCTTCGATTCAGCAACGGCAGGTCCATGCTAAATAAGCTCCCTAAGGGAGCGACTAAGTATGGACTACGTTGCTTTGCGAGAATTGCAGGCGAGTAAAATTCTCGTTATTTACCAGCAAATCTGTCTTAGCTTTGGCCATGTTTGCAATAATGCTCTTGGAACTTCCTTGATAAATTAGGAATGAGCCAAGCTATTATATTGTACCTTCTTAAGTTGACATTAATTTTCCAGAAAGACGATTGGCTTTTAACAGCAAGATTTCTGAATTTTCAGGAGGCTTCCAGGATAATGTCAGGAAGGTAACTGAATTTTAGCGGAATAAGTTCCTGGCTTTTGCAAGATATGTTACTGGCAGAAATTGGCCACATCAGCTGCCTGTTATTTTCCAGGAACGTTTCTGAATCGTTTTTAGTGTACACTCCTACATACACGCTGCTACACACACACACCACAATACACACACACACACAGACTCATGCCTGCACACAGACACAAACACACGCCCCTACATACACACACACACACACACACATTCGTGATTGCGAAAAACAGTTTTAATTCCAGATGTCAAAATTCAAATTATTATTATTATTATTATTATTATTTTTTTTTTTTTGAACCACACCAAATTTTTGATGAAAAACTGAATACATTGCATGAAGGGGAAAATGCCTACACACAAGTACTTTTTTTTTTTTGTTGATTACTTTTATTTTACCACCCCTGTTTCTTTCTTTCTAATGGGGCTGCGGTAGAGGCCCCATACTGCTAGAATGTGAAAATTCTCTTGCGTGTGTCATTTGATGATGATCAGGTGCTGAGAGGCCAATTTCATCATGCTTTTCTTCCCAGGTCCCTAAATCTCACTTCGTGTGATCATTGGCTCTGGGAATACCTGAAGTCAACAATCAACGTGATCGACCGACATCAATAGGGATGCTAAAAGATCGCCAATGTCTCACCATAAAAAAAAATTTCGTAGTTCAAATAAAACTCAGTTTTCAACTATTTACATACATCATTTAGGGTATTACTAATTTTTCCAATGTATACTCATTTTATGATCACCAGTAGTTAGATGAAATATTAGTGCTGCAGTCGATCTACTCTAGTAGATATCTAGCAACTCAATAGATGGCGTCACTTAAACTATGCATTAAAAACAATTCATTTTAGTAGCGCCATCTGCAGAGCGATTGATTGCCTGCTGAAAAAAAAACCCCAGGAATGTGTTGCTTGCTTTATCTCCAAATTTCTGCAGTCAACGAGTAAGGTTAATGATAATAGAAAGCTTTGTTCACCCAGTAGTATTTTTCGAACCCCCTCATTTAATTTGAAAAGCATTCTGGAACCGACAATTTGCATTTCCCTGTTATCTAGACTGTAGGTTCGTGTAATTTCTTTTATTCCTATGTGTTTATAACGCTGAGGACCTAAATCGTATCGTTTTAACAACTTCCTCATCTTTGAAATTAGATCTGTTGCATAAGGTAACTAGATTCAAGCAAACATAAATGATTTTGATGGAAATAGGCAAACCTTTTATCTGAAACAGATCATCCCAAATACCCAGAAACTGGAAAATAAAAATGTAAAAAAACCATAATAAATAAATAAATAAGAAGAATTAGAAACGGATAGAGTTGTTTAGTCATTAACTTTTTTAGGGAATGTCCATAAATAATTCCACACTTTTTTCACCACATTTGACCCCCTTGCCCCATTTTTTACAAGTGTCACATTACACCTAAACTCTTCTTTTCTTTGTCTCATATCACACTATTTTTCGCCAACAAATTCTTATAAAAAAAGCGTGATGTCACACTTCTTGTTACCCCCCAGCTTTGTCATAAACTGTCACAATTCAAGGACGCCCCTCCCCCTTATGCAACATTCACACTGCATCCGCACATCCGTCACCGACGTATACTTTTCTCCCTAAAACCAGTTTCCGGCCGGCGTTGCCATGACAGCAAGCCGTATTGTACGGGACCCGTCGACGGGACGAGAAGCCAGATAGTATTTGACGGCTCTGACGTCCGTAGAGTTGGGCGTCGTATTTCATTGGTCTCCACGAGATGAGCGCGCTCTCTCTATTTGTTGAGAGACTGACATGTGCATTTTTCGCGTTCGCAAAGTATGAATGCTTCTCCCTTTTCGGAAAACGTTACTCTGTCCGCTTTACGTGGCGAACGTGATGTGCGGACGCTGTTTGAATTACGCTTTAAAACGTAACATCATTTGTGAGCAGAGCAACCTTTTAGATATATTTTTTTTTAATCACGCGTGAATAACACACGGTTAACCTGAGATCACTTACGCGAGGAGTTTTGGACACCCAAACAATGAAATGCCGTACTGGGAAAAACGTACTCGTGGTTTGATAAAGTTTTTGATCAAAATATATATTTAATTAGGACTGAAAGAAGCGAACCTTAAGTGAATTTTCCTCATTGTTTCTAGCAAGTAATATCGTCCACGTCATAGTCTTAGACGTTATATAACACTAGATTTCTTTTTCGCTAGGCAAAAATTGAATTTCAACATGAGGAAAAAGTAGTGGTCAATTAGAAGGGATGAGGGGTGGTCTATACAGGTTGTTTCTCAACTCTTGGCAAAACTTTAAGAGGTGATGGTATACATCAGAACAAACGAAATAAAGTCAAGAATAAGGGTCCCTAACGTCTTCCGAAGGAGATAGGCGACATTAAAGTTTAGGGTCCAAAATTTGAAATGATCATAAAAAACGAAAAAATTCGTAGATTCATTTGCGGATTTTTCTAAAATTATTCTTTTCATCAGTACTTTCTTGAAAATAAGTTTTGAAGATGTAGCTCAAAAAATGCCGAGAGAGGCCGCATTAGACTTTGGAGTAACGAACAACTATTTTTACCGCTATTTTTGAATCTCATTCAATGTTTTCTAATGCTTGAACTTTAAATTTTGAACCTGAAATCTGAATTGTTGGACTGATTTAGTATCGAAAACTGAAATGTCTTCAAAGGTTGAAAAACAAAAAATGTATGCATTAAGAATAAATTGAGCTGCAACCAACAAACTCGGCAGGAATACAGTTTGGTAAGAGATGGGTTAAGTTTCGTCGCCAGTGAGGCAACGGTAAACGCGCTATGCGCATACGAGATGCGCAGAGAGGTACAACTGAAAGTGGGAAAGATTGTGTCAAAGAACACTTCAAACGAAACTGTCGAGTTGTAAGGACGCTATTGTGACTAGGACGAGCTTTTAGAGGTATAGGAACAATTGATGGACTTTTTAAAGGGACGTGCATTAGGACTCAAAGAAGCAGGCAGGTTGCTATGCGTATCTGCCGCCACTTCGGTCGAAGCGATATGGTAGTAGCTTAGTGTAGGCAAAAATGAATGAATTACTCTATGCGGTCGGTTAAGGCATTCTAGAAACAGAAATGAGAGCGAAGATCGCACACCATAAGAGCGGCCACTACCGTATTAATAAAGTCGCTAACATTAGTTCCATGCCATTTAACATCTTTCAAGAGATTGATGGTATCACGAAAAACAATCCGGAATAGATTGGAAGATGCTGGTATCTCGAACCGTCATCCATTGCGACGGATTGGATTTTCGTCGACTGGATTCACACTGCACTTGATTAGCTGAGTTGTGACAGACAGGAGGCGTGTTATCTTCAACGATGAATCCCGATTTAGTCCCAGTGGTCATAGCTAACCAATTTCACTCCATATCATGTCGTTTTTTGTCTTCCATAGCTGCTAGAGATGGCTATACTACTAACGGTTTTTATTCTTTATTGTGTCCTAACTTCTTAATAAAACATTCTTTTGTTCTGAATATGTAATAATTTCCTTATCTTTTCACAGGCCACGTGCATTTTAAGTTTCGAGAAGATCATTTGTTTCCTTCTAGGTGAATGTATTTCTTTTGTGACAGAGTATATTTCAACTTCTGAACACAGTTCAGTTTGCGCTACTTAATCACTCTCAATGATTCTGATTTTGAGCTGAAAATTTAAGTTTGAGTCCAAGCATTAGAAAACATTTAACGAGATTCCAAAGTAGCGGTAAAAAATAGTTGTTCGTTACTCGAAAGTCTAAAGTGCCCTCTATCGGAATTTTTTGAACTGCATCATCAATCTTTATTTTCAAGAAAATATTGATAAAAAGAATAATTTTAACGAAAATTGCAAGCAAATCGATTCATTTTTCCGTATTTTATGATTATTTGAAATTTTGGACTCCAAACTTTAATGGCGCCTATCTCCTTCGAAAGACGTTTGGGACCATTATTTTTTACTTTATCTTGTTTGTTTCGATGTGTACTATCACCCCTTAATGTTTTGCCCAAGAGTTCAGAAACGCCCTATATTATGCATGTTTCTCTCCAAATTATAGTGAAGTACGCGCACGTACTCAATTTAAGTACGCGCTTAACCCTTTCAGGGGCGGTGGTCGCGCTGTGAAACCACCAATTTATAAATTTTTTTCTCTTTTTTTTCGAATGTTTTCAATCAAGATCGCTTGAGTCAATAAACAAAATGAGATGGCAGAATAACAAAAAAATATTTTTTTCGTAGGCTCAATTTCTTGTCCAAATCATCAAATTTTCAATTTTTCGTTTACCCCAAAATTGGAATTTTGTTTCAGATTTTAAAATTTTTAATTAGCACTGAAAGAGTGAATCATTTTTCTTGATTTTACTTGAGGTACTCAATCATACTGTTCTAAATGATTCAACTTCATTTTCACATGTGTAAACATGTTTTTGTCCTTCCCCAGGTGGGGGTGTGAACAAATGGGGACACCACCCCCAGCGAAAAAAGTTGCCAAAAAAATTTTTTTAACTGAAAAATCTATGTCTAGATGATTTAATAAACCTATTTGTGGTGTTTTTTGTTCATATTTCTCAAAAATTAAACCCTTTTAACCCCTGAAAGGGTTAAAAGGGTTTGTACAGTTGGCTAAAAGACGGCTACGCTTTCCAAATTGTAGCGTTTAAAACTGCTTTCATCTTTACAGCCAAAAAACAAACCAAGCGCGCACTCTATTTTTCTTCTTAATCTATGGTCACTGTTGTGTTCGAATTAACGAATCCTTAATACTAAATGCCTATCGCTTTCTAACTTTTTACGTAGAGCAAAAGTACTCTCAAATCGAGGGAACGAGGATAAGTAAATTTTGGTGCAACTACCGCTGCCATCTGTCGGAAGGCATTAGAAACTAATAGCGAAGAACAACACAATTGGTCAGTTTCTAAATTTAATTTTGAAATTAACCAATTAACAGTTTGATTTGAATGGTTTCGATTCATCGCCATAGCAACGCAGTTCTTGTATTGTCGCCAGGTAGCGTTGCTATTTGTACCGGAAGTCAGCGCAGGCGTTTGAGGGAAATGCACTTTATGAGGCAAATGCGTCAGGCATTTAGCATTAAGGAAGCGTTGATTCAGATGATATAGACTACCTGTTAGAGATGTAAAATTTCCGGAAATTTGGAAGTGGTGGGAAAAAAACCGGTTTTTACCGATTTTTTTTTCAGGAAAAATTGATTTTTTTTTAATGAATAAAAGTAGGTTTTCTTAATAGCTCTGTGTTTCTTGGAATATATAAAGGGGTTAAGCATTAAAAAATATATGCAATCTACACATCTTCCTTCTCTGCTTGACAGAAATACACGTAAAAGTGAGTTTAATTAGGAAAAAAAAACTTTTTGTTTTATAACTGAGAGCCTATCGAACACCAGAAATAAGTCAAGTCGTCGTTAAAACAGTAATATTGAGTAATATATGTGTCAAAACATAACAATTATATTTTCTATTTTAGAATGCTTTTGAAACCTGGAATAATAATTTTAATTTTCGACTTTAAAACATGATTGATATCACTTAAAATACACCGCCAGCTCAGTCATTCCATCCGAGGACTGCAGTTTCGTGCTTTTTAGCACTCATCAGCCCGGAATAGGAATCACTTGAGCTGGAGGCGAAAAATCTCTTAAGGGAGCCAAGATAGTCGAACAAATTGGTAACTAATGCAGAATTAGCAAACCAGATGAGTACCTTAGCTTTGCCATCAATCATTGAGTTGAACCGCACCATTGTTGCGGTCGCTCACCTTAGCTTTGCCATCAATCTTTGAGTTGAACCGCACCATTGTTGCGGTCGCTCATCTGGTTTGCTAATTCTGCATTAGCTACCAGTTTGTTTGGCTCTCTTGGTTCCCATAAGAGGTTTTTCGCCTCCAGTTCATGTGGTTCCTATTCCGTGCTGATGAGTGCTACAAAGCACGAAACTGCAGTCCTTGGATGGAATAACTGAGCTGGCGGTGTATTTTAAGTATTTCTGCCTTAACCCTGGCTTTAGGGCGGTAAATTACTACAAAATGATTGATATTGTTTGAAAGAAAAATAAGTATGATTTCCCTTCCTTACGATGTAACTTTACTGTCTCAAAATAAAAGCTATTGAGTTCTGATTTATTCCAATTCAGTCTAAGTCCAAATCAACACTAAATTGGTTTTTCTTTTCCTTTCCCACAGAAACCCCAAACCAAAACTGCGCAATGGTTTCTAAAGCTGAATCAGAACTTAAACTGGAGTTTCAGTTTATTCATACGGCGTGCTAAGCTCCGTAGTAAAAGTAGTCATACCTACATTTTTGAGAAAAAAAACTGAGTTATTAATGCAGTAAAATCCCTCTAATGCGGACATTAACGGGACAAATTTTTTTGTCCGCAATAGAGAGGTGTCCGCAAGACAGGGGTTTAATAATGTTATTTGCATTGGAACTAGGGAATTAAAAATTGCCCGCATAAGAGGGGTGTCCGCGTTTGAGGGGTGTCCTTTAGGAGGGGTTTTACTGTATAACCAAGTATTTCTCTGTTTCGTATTTCACTTAATAAATAACATGCTTTAGAGTCATCAAAAACTTTTTTTTAATAAATTCTGAAAAAAAAAGAGAGAAACTTGAATTAAATATATGGAAGAGCCAAACTTTAAAACACAATCTCTCTGCTTGATTTAAAACGTAGATTCCACTTTTGCGCTTGGCACGGCAGCATACAAGGTGCGGCAAAAAAAAAAAAAAAAAAAAACTTGACAAAGATTGCATCATCGAATGGAAGTAAAGAAACTTTATTTTAATGAACGTTTTATTCATTTTTGTCTCTCACTTTATTAGAAAATAATTTACATTGTATCTCCTAGTTTATGTATTGTTTTTCGGTTTTCTTACAATTTTAAGCAAAAGACCTGCTCTTTAAAAGTTGTTTAAGCAAGTAGAATGACAATTCGTTTGCTTGTTGTGCCTCGACAAGCAATATTTGAAGCGGTATGCCACTTCAAGTAGCTTAGAAATTATAGTCGATGTCTGGAAAGAGTACAAAATCGAACAGTGAACATTTTCGTAAAACATCTCTAAAATTCGAAGTCAAGCTTTGTCTGTGATAGAATCAGCACACACAACAAAAATAATCTGCTTTTTTTTTTTTTTTTTTTTTCCTGGATGAGGGCTATAAAATGAATCAAAAAGTGTACCAGAAGGACATTTTAGAAGCTTTTGTACTTCTGTGGACTAAGAGCACTTCAGCGCACCAATGTAGACTGGACATTTCAATTTGACTCCACACCAGTTCATACAGCCAAAAAGACAAGAGTATTGCAAGGCGCATTGTTTTTGACATGATATCGTCTTTAGAGTGGACGCTCTACTCGCTAGACCTCAATCACATTTATTACACTGTATGGCCTGTTTCAGAGTCAAAGGTCTACCCTAAACTACACATAAGTTTGGACTCTCTTTACCAATTGCTTTATGGGGAATAGGATTGATTAAAGGACTTGCGGCCCTTGAATGAAAATTTTCTATCAGTTGCACCTGTTTTACTTCAAAAAGGCGGCCAGTTTGAAACCAAATAATTTATACATTGCTAAAGGTCTTCTCATATTATAATATTTTGTGTTTTGTTAACTTATTTATTTTTAATAAAATTATATGGAAAATTGCTTGCCCGTTTTTTTTTTTTTTTTGCTGCACCGTGTACATTTGGTTCGTACAGTCAGCAGAAACATAGTTTTGTGATTAAAGTTATGGTTGTTTGTTTTATGAAGAAGGAAAATAAATTCTTCACTAAGGATATTGGTTTATTTTTTATTTATTTATCTATTTATTTTTTTATTTTTTTATTTACTTTTGCGAAAAGTATTAAATGTTTTTCTGATCTATGTGCAAATTATATTATCATACAACAACTTGCATTATCAAAGTTGGACAATATTTTAACATACAAGGAGGGGGTGGGGGGAGGATATTGCATCGGAATTTAAGTATGAGAAATTTCTTTTTGCTGAAAATTTCAATTAAAATTTCCTGAAAAGTTGGAAAAAAAATATTTTTTCAATTTTTCCGAAGTGGAAATAAACCCCTTCGGAGAAAAACGTTTTTTTTCCGTTTCTTTCGGAAATCTTCCAGTTTTTTTCCGACTGTTTTCATGTCTACTACCTGTAAATGTTGATTAACATCTTGTGAATTGTGCTTGTCTAAGTGCAATCATTCAATGTGCATAAAACTCAATGAATTTGAGCTTTTGCAATGTTGAAAATTACAAAGACATTATTACGATACCAGTATTTGAAACTTATAGTATGGATAAATATATATTATAACTTTCAATATTTTTGTGTTTACAAAATATATGTGTGAAACCTTCATTTGCACAACCTATAAGTTACATTATCGACGAATATATTTGTATTAAAATAACACTGTTTCAGCGTGGATACAAGCTTAACATTTTGCTTATTATTATGCTACTTTAAAATTGCTGTAAATATTTCTCTGTTGTCGCTCTATCCCCAATCCCCCATCATTTTCGCTCTCTTCTTTGTGTCTTGTGTGTCTGTGGACTGTTTCTCTCTTTCCAGCTTTACGACGGGTTCTTTCAACAACCCCAAACGTAAAGATAAGCAGGAGGCGGTGCCCGCTGGTGGCAGCCTGTAAGTATGTCTTCAAAAGCCACCAATGAAGCCTGATAAATGGTGCCATTACAGCCTAGATTAAATAATCAATACAGTGAAACCTGTGTAAGTTGACCACTCGTGGTGCGCTACTTTAGTGGTCAACTTAAACAGGTGGTCAACTTATAGAGGTTGAATTGTATGATATAGAGCTTATCTGTGTCTGAAAATAGCGGTCAACTTAGACAGGTGGTCAACTTACAAGGGTGGTTAACTTCACAGGTTTTACTGTATTGGACAGTTTGATGAGGCGCGAGTTCTTGCTTATACAAGGGTGGTCAACTTCACAGGTTTTACTGTATCGGACAGTTTGATGAGGCGCGAGTTCTTGCTTATACAAGGGTGGTCAACTTCACAGGTTTTACTGTATCGGACAGTTTGATGAGGCGCGAGTTCTTGCTTATACAAGGGTGGTCGACTTCACAGGTTTTACTGTATCGGACAGTTTGATGAGGCGCGAGTTCTTGCTTATACAAGGGTGGTCAACTTCACAGGTTTTGCTGTATCGGACAGTTTGATGAGGCGCGAGTTCTTGCTTATACAAGGATGGTCAACTTCACAGGTTTTACTGTATCGGACAGTTTGATGAGGCGCGAGTTCTTGCTTATAAGACAAAAAATCTTATTAGAAACAACACCAAATTGTTCTGACTATTTTTTAGAGAGCACAATACAAATATAACTTTCAGGAAGCAAAGTTTTTTTCTTCCTTTGAGGAAAACTTTCAAGTTTTAGTGCAGAAAAGTATACCTGTAACAACGCCTATGAAACTAATATTATTTATTTATTTTTAAATGCCTATTTCGAATGGCAGAGAATGAGACAAACGATTAACAAGCCAACAAGAAAGCTGTAAAACATCGAATGTTAATATCTCATTGTAACTTAATTTAATCCTTACTGTTTAAAATTCTGAAAGTGATTCACGTGGTGAGTAACTAAGGCCACTATATAAGGGGGGCTGACTCATCAGACATTTTGGTTCCGAAATTGTCAGCGGACAAAATGAGTATTTGTACAAAAACCGCGTAGCAGAAAAGTTTTGCCACGGTTTAGATGTGCTACCTGATTTATGTTTGATCATTTTATTCTGTAAATGAAGGAGATTTAATTAGTACAAATTAAAAACAAATAAGGTGTGAAAATGAGGTTCGTTACAGTAAACCTTTCGCGATACTTTTATGTTGAATTTCTGAACAGGTTATCTTTCGATATTTACCTTAATTGACATTTTACTCAACTTATCCTCAATTTTTTAAGACATATCAACCAGCGAATACTATAACGTATTTAAAAAATACTAGAAATGAGGTTGAATTCAAAAGTGTATAGGAAATAATACGTCGGATACGACGGCCTGTTCTTTTCGAAGCGTTCCATGAGTAGCATAGCACAAAATACGGCGCTGAATCAAAGCTACTACGAGGAAAAATTAAACATTAAAAACTTTGGTGTGGATCCTACACTACTTCCTTTTTCGTCTATTAAATAACTGGTTGTTTAATTATTTAAAAGAACACGTGTGTGAACTCATGTACGAGTTTTTAAATGAATAGCTTTTTAAACATTTTCCAACAAACATAAAAGCATTGTACTCGTAGAGAATTTTACTTTCAAATGTAAAGAAAGGTGATTTACGGCTGCCCGTGCTTCCCATTTTTTTTACGTACCGGGTGATCCAAAAGTCAGGACCAAATTTAAAAATGAATAATTTGAAAATGAATAAAGATAAAAACATGCAATTTGCACTAAATGGATGGAAAAAAAAGCCGGGTTTTGTCTTCAAAAGAACCAAAAATAGTTCTGTTGATCACCAACAGATGGCACTGTTGAATTTACAGTTAGTTAAACTGTATTATAAGAAATATGGAGAAAAAGCTATAGCGCCATCTGTTGGTCGAAAACAAAGCTATTTTACATTCGTTGCCACACAAAACCCGATTTCTTTTTGAATCATTCAGTATCAGTACAAACCGTATCTTTTTATCCCCGTTCGTTTTCGAATTATTCACTTTTTAAGTTAGTCCTTACTTTTGGATCACCCGGTACTTGTTCTCAACGCATTTTAATCTGAAGTAACGTCGTGTAATGGCACCATTTCTAACTCCACTATCCCTTAGTTTCCTGATAAACATGCATGGACGTAGCATTTAGCCTTTCTAGATTCTAGATATCATGATATTAGTAATAGTTAGTAGTAGTTAAAATGAATGCTTTTCCGCTCAGAGTCGGTACCCCTGCACCCAGAGAGAATGTTAAGAAGGATTATGTTTCTTTATTGTGTATTATACAGTGATCTGTTAAGCAATTAGATATCATATGCTTTCAATGAATTTTAAACAGAAAAAAAAATTGTAGTCAGGATTGTAGAGGAAAAGGCATAATTTAATACAGGGTAGGCTACGTCCAAACTCTAAGGCTATAGCTGTATTTAAAGTTCATCGTCTAGATTCTTTGTTAGATGTTTTTCCCCGTGGTTAAAGTTTTGAATTCGTGAAATTTTGTTTTCTAGTTAAAAAGTAATTCTGAATTTCGCTAGCTCAATGCAATGAGTCAGGGGATTTTTACTAATTTTTATGTAGCAATCAAATAATGAGTATATATTTATTAGAAACATATCACTTATTTTTATGTAGTTCCAGCACTTAGGTCAGAATCCCTATGCACTGCATGATAACCCTATTTCTGTAATCATTCCTTACCCATTTCTTTTTTCTTCATCTACTCCATTTATTTATTTAACCCTACTATTCCTTCATGCAATTTCATCAAAACTTTTGCTATTTTTTAAGTTATATGTTATGCTACTAATCTCAAAGTTTTTTTCGTACAGCTAAAACTTCATTTTTCATTTTGTAATTTGATTAAAATTTTCTACTTTAGAAATTTTCATTCATATTCTGTGTTGTATAATAAATGTTTTATTAATAAATGCACAAATACACTGTAAGAAAATGCAGAAACTTCACAGATTATTTGTGTTTAACTGTGTACTGTGAAAAACAAATATATTTGCGGATAGTTTTCTGAACCGCTGGAAGTTTTATGTATACAGAATTCTCACAGCTGTGAAAAACGTTTTTCGCTACAAGTGCCAAGAAATACTCAGCTTCTCTATTCCGTGTTTCGCTTTTATTTTAGTTACGGCCCTTTCAAATTTTTGGAGCCTAAAGCAAAAACGGAACGCAGCCTCTGTACATTGTAGCTTTTCAAGAATTGTAGGGAAATTAGCTGTTCACTTTTGGTATATGCGAGCAATTTCACCTTTGTCATATTTGTATTCCTAGTAGATCAGAAAGCAACCAGGTTTTCTTCGAAGTTTTCTTGCAAGACTTCTGATTTAATTTAGGAACAGGACTGGTTTTATCAGGAAGCTTTTCAGTTCTTAAGAAAGATTAATGGTTAATTTCAGGAAAGTTACCTGTTTTGGCACTGATAAGTTGCTGCCAGAAATTAGGCACACGAACTGCTCACTTTTTTCCGGGATAGTTACTGAATTTTACAGTGTAAACTGTAAACTCATAAGAGCAGTTATGCTCTGTAAAAAAAAAAAAAAAAAAAGATGGTATTCCAGCTATGCTCTTGGGAAAAACACGTATCTTCAACAAGGCACTGCTATACCACTTCCCTATGTTACGAAAAGATGTCAAGATAATTTGAATCGCTTCATATTTCACTTAACGCTGATTTTGGTTACCTTTGAAACAATGATACTTTCAGTTAAGACTTCATTTATGACTTAACTCTTGTTTCCCCCCAGCAAAATTTGAACCTTTTATCTATTTGTAACCAAAACAAACTTCCAACAGTTGAAGGCACTAATCTATTACCTCAGATTTTTTTAACCGGTTAGCATGTATCAGCAATCAACAAAAGCGTGCTCCATTCAATTGCTTGAAGTTCTTATAAAAGAACATTCAGATTTACTTTTCTTCTCTGATTTTCGAAGTTGTAATCAAACAATATAATAACAAAAAAGAAAAAAAAAAGAAGAAAAAAAAAAAACGAAATAAAATGTTGTGTACACATTTACTCAATTATTAAATAATTGATCGTTATCAATTGTCACTCTTCAAGAAAGGATTTCTTAGATTATTGATGAATTAGTTTATTCTCGTAGCCTTGTTTGGTCATATTAATTGATTCTAGGCTAGATTGAATCAACATTTGAATCAGAGTTTCAGAGTACATCCAAGTAAATATTCGAATTTTTCTGAACTCTACCGACGTACGAATACTAAATTCGTACTTCTTAGTATTTACCACCTTTTCACTATTCAATCCAGAGTCCCCCGTACCTACCATTATTTGTGGTTTAACCAGTTGGATGGGACTCTGAAGACAGCTATGATTTTTTGAACCAAACCAGAAACCGAGCAATCCCTGGTCCAGAACCCCCAGAGATATCATTTCACTTGAAGGACTTTGTGGCCACGAGCATATTTAACGTCCCTCAGTCACCATTAATGAAGACGGTGGATCTTCGACCAGCGAGGATCGAACCCGGGACCCTCCGGTCACAAGTCCAACGCCTTACCGATCAGTCCACCACGGCCCCAGTATTTACCAACTACAAGTATTTACCAACTGCAATTACACAAAAGCCAATATATGACGACAGTATGGTCGAACAAAAGCTTTAGATTTGATTCAGTCCTACTCTACCTGTTAGAAGAGTGCTTATTAACCACTGTTTTCTCCTCCCTACTGGTAGTAACTAATACAGAGATCTCTAAATTCTAACACTAATATCAGTTTCCCTTGCACTTGGTTTCTCAAAACTTACTCGATGGACATTACCTGTGATACCACTATTGTACACTTGTCTTTTACACGAAGGGGGGGGGGGGCAAATGTTGGTGGCACTAATATCAAAACTTTTTGGCATCTGTTTAAGAAATAAGGTCAAAGATTCGTGAGAACTATTTTTCAACCGTTGAAAGGTTCATTTGTTGATCAATGAAAGATGCAATTTTTGACCAGGGCAAAATGCATTTGTTTTTTAGCAGTGTAAAAAACGAAACTACCGGTTAAAAAAAAATCAGACGCTACTGCTGTAAGTAAAAACCCGATTCCTACTTTTCTTCCAGTACTAAAATCAGAGCAGTATACACTAAAAAAATTCCGAAACGTTGCTGAGTATTTCCGAATAATGTTTCGGGATTTCAATCATTTTCATCCACTTCCTGGAAATATCAAGTATCATTGTCAAAAGGTTTCCTGAATTTTTACAAGTTGAACGAATGCAGACTTCTCACTGCTATGAAACATATTTTTAACTCCCAGTTTAAGGATTAACTGAGCGGATTTATAAAGTGTATCGGCTTTACTTCGATTAAGGCCAGGCCGTACGAATGCAGTTCCCAAAGGGAACGAAAAGTATGGACTACGTTGCTTTGCAAGAATTGCAGGCGAGTAAAAGTCTTGATGCTTACTTGTAATTCTGGCTTAGCTTTGGCCATGTTTGCAATATTGCTTAAGGAACTTTCTGATTAAACCAGGAAGCTGCCAAACTATTAATTATACCTGCCTTTACTCTAAAGTTCCAGAGACACGACTGAATTCAAACAGGAAGGTTTCTGAATTTTTCAGGAGGCTTCCATGTTCATTTCAGGAAGGTTACAGAGCTTTATCGAAAAACGTTCCTGGTTTTTCTAAGATATGTTGCTGGCAGAAATTGGGCATATCAGCTGCCCATTATTTCCCAGGAACTTTTCTGAATCGTTTTTACAGTGTAGTGTAAAATTGAAGATTAACTGACACAAAAATTTACTTGAACGAAAATAACATCTTGGAAAATTTCCAGATTCCAGCGAATGGTATGTATTTACTATTTTTAATGCGTTTACTCATGTTCCTTTCCAGTTTTAAACACAACACCTCATTCGTCAGTCGATTCTCAACTATTCGACGCCACAGGCCACCTTTTACACATTCTCCAATGGCGAGAAGTCGCTGCAGTGACGTCAACACTTCGTCCGACAACCTTAGTGGTCGTATCAGACCAAGTGTCTCGGAGGATTCCGTATCTAAAGATTTCTCAGAAACTTCCAAAAGGAATTCAGACGGTAAGGTTGTTCTTATTTTCTATACTTCAAAATTAATTCCTCTCATTAAATTAAAATTTAAACTTTTTTTTCACTTTATCCTCATTTTTCCTTCCTTTTTTGCGAAACTTTCTGTGCTGTTGCTACTAATGTCTCGATTTAGCACCAACTTAACAAAATTTACCAGCCTATTGACTCACAAAAAATCCTTAATAAGAAGAAGGATTCCAGGCGGATAAGAGGACTGATCCTCCAGATGACTATTTTCATGGTTAATTTAGAAGATAACTATTAAAAAAGTCCTCTGGAGACAACTTCATAGTAGCTCAATATGTGCAGGAGGTAACCTGTACAGGCTTACACTTAGGTTAAATAGGGAAACTAGGGATGTTTCCCCTAGTGTCACACAGGAAAGTGAGATCCCCTCAGATGGCTACTAAAATAAGCAGGAGAATGAGCTTGATGTTTTGTCTCAAGTGAGATTGCAAAACTTGCTTGATTGAGTTGCATGATTATGAGAGCAGGTTAGATATACCATCCAGACATTTCTATCAAATTCTTCCCAGTAGTGGGTAGCTTCAAGAAAGACAAATGAGGCAAGGGCTCTTTGCTCTTTGAATTTCTTCCTTCAGACAATGCATCTGTCACACCATTTTAAAAGATGGTCACAAATGATGGAAACATTAAGAGCTGCATTTCATAACATGAAGTTTTCAACTTAATTCGTGTAAGATCACCATGCCAACCGGCAAATACCAATTGGTCAGTCGTTGAATGGAACTGCGGATGTATCCAAACACCCGTGTCAATCAATGTCCAAACACCCGTGTCCATCAATGTCCAAACATCTGTGTTCATCAATGTCCAAACACCCATGTCCATCAATGTCCAAACACCCGTGTCCATCAATGTCCAAACACCCGTGTCCATCAATGTCCAAACACCCGTGGGTTTCAGGCTGTAAATTGTCGATTTTACCACGTCATTTATAGCAATGAGCTCACTCCTAAAAGCCAAGCAATGTTGAAGGTTTCTGAGTTTCATTCTCATAGGGAGACTGGAATCTCATCAAACAAGATCAAAACCATGCCTACCAGAACGAGACACTTCGCCTTAGTTTCATCTATGTAACTAAAGATAAGTAGCATAAATAAGAAGACAATGGACAACCTCTCAATACAGCATTTTTTTCCCTTCTTCTTTTGCATAATATTATAATAAAATAATTGTTATGCACACATTACGTCGTGGTAATTACATATGAAAATCCCTTTGTCCGTTTCAGTTTACAGAATGTGAAATAAGTGTGCTCGAAGAAATTTGCAATGTTCATGACTGTTTCTCCACTGCAGTAACATTTAAAAGCACTTCTAGCTTCGGGTGTTAGGATATGGGACGTTTATTTTAACTTAAACTTACGCAACATCAGGCATTATGTAGATACTGCACTGTAAAAAAAATTGAAGTGTTACTGGTAAGTTCCATTTAACGTTTTGGGATTTCAGTTTTTCACCAATTTCCTGTGAAAATTAAATATTTTCGTCAAAAAGTCTGACTTGTTGTTTTAAAACATCATTAACAATAACTTATGTGTACTCAGACTTTACAAGAAGTTAGCATCAGCTGTAGGTTCCCATGAGCATACGTAACCTTAAGCTTTCTTGCACTCTATTCGAAAAACTTAAACCATTGATACACGGACTGAGCCAGTAAAACAGGATACTATCAACTAAAGACAAGACAATTTCTTTTTACTATAATTTACTCTGAAGAATGCTCATGACTATGTAAACCTCTGATTGCAAATACAGGGTGCATACAAAAATGATATATTTGAAAAATCAATAAAAACTAAACGGGCAGCAATAGAAATATACCATTTGTAGCATTGTGTTTGGAACAACAGTAAATTTTCAGGCAGACAAACTTTATAAATTAGTTACAATATTCCTCAGCAGATGGCGCTGCAGGTACTTTAAAAGGTATAAAAGAAAACGCAGTCCGTAAGATGGACCAAAAGGACTGGTATACTTGAAAAATCAATAAAAACTGAACAGGCAGAGATAGAAATATACCATTTGTTGCATTTTTCTTGGAAAAACAGTAAGTTTTCAGACAGACACACATGCAGCCTCCTCTAAATACCTGCAAAGCCATCTGTTGAGGAACATTGTAACTAATTTTGACAGTTTGTCTGTCTGAAAATTTATTGTTGTCCCAAGCATAAAGCAACATACGGTATGTTTTTATTGCTGCCCGTTAAGTTTTTTTATGTCTTTTCAAATGTATCAGTCATTTTTTGGAACTCCCTGTAGATACTTGAAAACCAAACATGATACAGTTGAACCGTAAATCCCTTTCTGATACCAGTACTAAGTAGTTATATGTTCTATGATTCGAAAACCCATCTCAGTTAGTTACGCATCGATTTTCCACAAGAACAGTTGAATTTTCATTTTCAAAATTAAAATATCGCTGCTCTTTTCCAGGTAAAAATTCTGCGGCCACTGTGGATCTTTGTGCCAACTGCCATGCTAGCCCCCAAACTATGCAATGTGTTTTTTCTTATTTCACATACTTACTTAAACCCGAACATGACTTACCATTCGTTTTGGGTTACGTAAAACACCTTGTTAATATATGGAGTAAATACCTATGAGGTTATTAGTATTTTAATGTAAACTATAACACTAATTTTTTAAGTTTTCTGCTTCTTGCCATTCCTGAAAAATTTGGATATTTTACTTACTAATGTAGTTAACTGCTCATATGAAAAATTAATTTTTTTAATGTTTCATTAATATATTCGAAATAAAATGCTTTTGGTTTCCATTTTAAATTCTTTTTAGTCCTGACCTTTGCTGGTCCTTGCGTCATTAGCATGACTATGTAAGAACTAGATTCTTTAAATTTCCCCTTTACCACCTTTCCAATAGATGCGTATATTTATCATCTTGACATTGAAATTAAATTTCTTCTCATCGAAAAGTATGGCTTTTCGAGAGGGGGCTTAAATTAGGATGCTAGAGACCTAGAGAGTATGATTAAAGTGAAAAACCAACGTAAATAAAGCACAAACTTTGACGAAAATACAGCACATTTTGCTTATTTTCTTCAAAATTTGTGCTTTATTTACGTTGGTTTTTCACTTTAATCATATTGTAACACAAAGTTTATATGATAAAATTTCATTAACCTAGAGAGTATCTTTGAGAAGAAATAGTAAAGTTTCAGCAACGTTGATTTTTCTTTTATTTAGAGCCTCAAATAAGCTGCTTTTGGTTACCCACATTTTGCGTAGTCCTCTGCAATTTATTTCATATCTAGTTGAATCTCTCAATAATTGTACAATTTATGAGTCCCTAATGACATATTTTGGAATTTCTTCAGCTTTCATGCGGTGGCCGTGCCTCCGCAGTAGTATTATTAACTATGAATGATGAAGCCGATATTTAACAACACAGATTTAACTATGAAACAGCACTGGACAATAACAATTACTGATACATAAACTAAAATCATGTAACCATCTTAACATGTAACATCATACGTCCTTCCTCCTGCAAGAAATTCTAGCTCTTGAGCAACGTGTCTCAAATAGGGCTGCGGAGTCGGAAGGAAAATTACCGACTTCGACTCCGAATCCGACTTTTGAAACGTCCGACTCCAGCTCCGACTCTGACACCGGCTTTTAATTATTATTTTTTTTTCCTAAATCCGCCTTCCTCATGGGAAGGGGGGAAAACCCCGAAACAGAGATTGAAATATTAATTTCTTTTTATGAAATTTTCGCGTGGTATTTTATTGTAAACCTAAGATGTATACAACGTTAGAAATTCAATTTGAAAATCAAATTATCCAATAGTTGCGATTTCTAAAGTGAGATTACTTAGAAATTCCATTAAAAAAAATGAGTTGGATTAATTTGCTTCCCTTTAATATTTAACTAACAGATGTTGATCAAATCCTGTGCTTTCCAGTCTTTCGTTACACCCATCTGATGGATACCACCTCAACTTAATCTCATAGTTTATAAAAGTTGAAATACTTTAATTCGGAAAAATTTCCCCAATAATATCCCCCTAAATCTTAAATTTCATCTTAAAAATTTCAACGAAAATATTGCACTATATTGCGGGGAGAGGTCAGGTACATGTACGTCTGGAGCAATTTTATCCAAATGCGGCGGTATACAGCTTTGTACGAATAGTTTTTACTATAGTTACCTTTCTTGGCTCAATTTTTTAATTTTAGTTTTATTGGCAGCTTTAGAATCAACCTTAATAAGATTTTAGTATTAACTACAACTATTGAGTGTTGTCACCAAGAAAGCATGCAATGATTTTATTTTGAGCTTTTTAGTAATAACCAAACTTTCTTAGATAAAGTCTTTAGATTTAAAAAAAATATATTTATTTATTTTTTGGATCTTTTGGATTTGCGCTTTCGGGTCAAGCCAACACTTATTTGAATTTACTAAGCACCCTCAGAAGTTTCCCGACTTGCTCAAACGATTCCTACATTCCTTTTACTATTTTATAACTGAGATCGAGCTAAAAAATATATTATTATTTTTATTTGAAAGTGATTACTTAGGAAATATTAGGCAACGAAACTGTTTGCTAACAATTGCTATCACTTAAATAAAGTTAAAAAATAAGCAAACTAGGAGACGGCGTAGATAGCTGTTACAGAAAACTCGATAAATAATCAAGCCAGCTGGTTGCCACAATGACAAGCATTTTCTTATTAGTACCATGTAATCAAACTAATAGGTAGTCAGTTTTTTAAAAAATTCAAGGAGAGTCAGTGAAAATTAAAGAAATAAAAAAACCGGAGTCGGAGTCGGCACGTTTGCGAACGATTTCGACTCCGACTCCTTTATCTTAAAATCAGTCCGACTCCGACTCCGACTCCACAGCCCTGGTTCAAACTAATATTTCTAATTGATGCATACGTTGTGAGAAATTATATGCTCCATGCGGTTAGATTGCGTAACACTTGACAGGGATCCCGAGATTAATAACTGGGATCTCCATAATTGCGCAATGGGGCTTTCCGCGATTGCCTTCTGCGCAGATGCATGAGAGCGCCTGAGTTCATATGGCTATAGACAGTCGTGAAGGCATGACTGAAAAAAAAAACCCTGACCGAATAGCGGGATAACTTTATGGCATATCTCTTGACCGCTATTCGGGAAAAAGGGCAATTGGCTGCTCATCATGTAAACCGTGTCAGTGGGTAGAAAAATAAATTAGTTGTGTGTTGTGAATTGTGTTTGTATATTTCTCTCCTAAAAAATGAGTTGATTTATGAAAAATGTGAATAAGAAGTGGAAAAAATCCTCCTCATACGTCAAGAAAAATCGTCAGAACTGCTTCAAGAGTTTTTATCTTCCCTCAATAAATTATATATATATATATGTCATTTCTTTTTATTTTTTTTTATTTTTTCCTGTCCCGCGCGTTCACGCTTCAGGAAATAGGAGGATGGTAAAGCAAGTGCAGCAAACCTGGCACCACATTATTCATATCTAGTTGAATCTCTCAATAATTACACAATTTTAAGTTCCTCTTTACAGATTTTGATATTTCTACAGCATTCATTTTTGTTTCTCCATTTGCGGTTAAACATTCCTCCATTTGATGACAGAAGCTTTGTTAACCAGAAGAACAGTATAATTAACACCATATAAATATCATACTTTTGCCTTTCGAAAAAGAAAAACGAGCATTCAGTTAAATTACAATGCTGAAAGACGGAAATAAATTTGATTTTGTAAAAACATTTATACTGATAAGCTGTCACCAATTGACGAAATTGAAAAATAGCTTGATAAATTGATTAAAAAATTATACTGTCTTCAAAATAAGACCTCAAGACTATATAAATTACACGTAAGTTGATTATCAGTTTCTTTTCAGCTCCTACTAAGTTGCTTGGCGATTGCAAATAAGCAATCTGTGACCCTTTCTCCTCTCTGTTTTTTTTTTTTTTTTTCAATCCTTAAGATACAGAACTTTTTTTTTGCAGAACTTTTTCTGTAGTATCTTTTCAGAACCTTAAGAATAATAAATATGCATCTAAAATATGTAGACCATCTACGCATGTGATAGTTTGTAATCATTTGAAGACTTAAAATGTATGCCACCGAAAAACACTAAAATTCAGTAACTTCGAAGGTATTTTGGTAAAAAGGTAACTTTTTAAAAGTCGAGTTGAAACTGCTTGAACTTGATGGAGTTTTTTCTTAACTCCAGTTGACCCCCGAAAAACCTGGTGTGAGATTATCATCCGGAAAGTTCGAAAAGTACCAGTTTGTATTGGTAAGATATGAGTCTTTTCTGCAAGTACACCACAAAGTTTTACTCTTTTTGATTATGAAATCTCTCTTCTGCACTTCACTTTTTTATCACTTTGCGAAGACAGCCACTCCTGTTATCAAGAATTCTATCTTTCAGTCGAAACACAAAAATGTATTCTTATGTAACTCTTCTTCTAGTTATTAGATTTTCAGCTTCGAAAATCCACATATTGCTTTCGAGTACATGATCTTAGACAAGAAAAAAATGCACCGGTGTTCATTGTTGTACATTACATTAAATTTTGCTCAAACAAATGTATAAATTTTGTAGTAAGTTACCACCCTAAAGCCAGGGCTGAAGCAGAAATACTTTAAAATACACCACCAGTTCAGTTATTCCATCCGAGGACTGCAGTTTCGTGCTTTTTAGCACTCATCAGCCCGGAATAGGAATTACTCTCTTAAATTGGGATAATTATAGGAATTGGTTCTCTTGGCTCCCTTAAGAGGTTTCACGCCTCCAGCTCATGTGATTCCTGTTCCGGGCTGATGATTGCTAAAACCACGAAACTGCAGTCCTCGGATGGAATAACTGAGCTGGTGGTGTATTTTAAGTATTTCTGCCTTAGCCCTGGCTTTAGGGCGGTAACTTATTACAAAATACCATGCTTTGCCATCAGTCTTTGAGTTGAACCGAACTATTGCTGCGGTCGCTCATCTGGTTTGCTAATTCTGCATTAGCTACCAGTTTGTTTGGCTCTCTTGGCTCCCTTAAGAGGTCTTACGCCTCCAGCTCATGTGATTCCTATTCCGGGCTGATGAGTGCTTAAAAGCACGAAACTGCAGTCCTCACATGGAATAACTGAGCTGGTGTTGTATTTTAAATGCGTAAATGTTTCATGGTTTTTATTATAAAAATTCAATCGCAAGCAAAGCTTCAAATTTAATTTTGTATTTTTTTTAACGAGAAATATATTATTTTGTATTTGTAACATATCGCTACAAAAAAAAAACGCATGATAATAGCAGGGATGGAACACTATCGTTGGAAAAAAAAGCAAACTTGGCTGTATTGTGAAAGCTACTAGGATCAAAATCACGTACTGGTACGCTGCCAGTTTAGGTTTGCTCTACACCCCTAGATCGTATCGTTAAATAGAATGGATTATTCATAGTCTGTTTTTGTTTATATGACATGAAAAAAAGGATTTTTTTTTTCAACTATAAACTACAAATACCATCAAATTTCTGCATACCACATTACCAAGGAAAATGATCTAGTTTGTAAAAATGTCAGGTGTATGATGCCGCTGAAACCCACTCTTGGCCAAATCAATCACTATAGAATATTCAGTAAATTTACCGCCCATTAGCCAGGGCTAAAGCAGAAGTACGTGAAATACACCGCCAGCTCAGTCATTTCCAGCCGAGGACTGCAGTTTCATGCTCATTAGCATTCATCAGCCCAGCATAGGAAAGTGACTGAGCTGGAGATGGAAAACCTCTTAAGGAAGCCAAGAGTGCGAAACAAACTGGTAGCTAATATAGAATTAGCAGACTAGACGAGTGATCGAAGCAATGGTTTTGTTCAACTCGAAGATTGAACGCTAGGCATGGTATATTCAGCAAATTACCGCCCATTAGCCAGGGCTAGAGACCCTTGAAAAAGACAGGCTGACTTATCCGACATTTTGGTTCCAAGACAGAATTGGATCCAACCTCGTTTCTAGTATTTATAAATACGTCATAATATTCGCTGGTTGCTAAGTCGTAAAATAATTGATGATAAGTTGAGTAAAATGTCACTTTAGGTAAATTTTGAAAGATAACTTCGTTTACAAATTCAGCTAAAATGTATCGTTAAATTTTTACGGTAATAAACCTTTTTTTCATACCTTATTTGTTTTTAATTTGTATTAATTAAATTGTATTCATCCACAGAATAAAATAATCAAACATCAATCGGGCAACACACCTAAAGTTTGGACACCAGTTTTCTGCAATGAGGCTTTTGTACAAATGTTTATTTTTTTCGCCCGATAATTTTGGAACCAAAATGTCGGATAAGTCAGCTCCCCTTATATAGGAGCCTTAGCCCTGGCTAAGGCTCCTATATAAGGGGAGCTGACTTATCCGACATTTTGGTTCTAAAATTATCGGGCGAAAAAAATAAACATTTGTACAAAAGCCTCATTGCAGAAAACTCTCGTCCAAACTTTAGGTGTGTTGCCCGAAAGATGTTTGATTATTTTAATCTGTAGATGAATGCAATTTAATGAATACAAATTAAAAACAAATAAGGTGTGAAAATGAGGTTTATTACCGTAAACATTTCCCGATACGTTTTAGCTGAATTTGTAAACGAAGTTATCTTTCAAAATTTACCTAAAGTGACATTTTACTCAACTTATCATCAATTATTTTACGACATAGCAACCAGCGAATATTATAACGTATTTATAAATATTAGAAACGAGGTTGGATCCAATTCTGTCTTGGAACCAAAATGTCGGATAAGTCAGCCTGTCTTTTTCAAGGGGCTCTAGCCAGGGCTAAAGCAGAAATACATCACCAGCTCAGTCATTTCCAACCGAGGACTGCAGTTTCATGCTCATTAGCATTCATCAGCCCAGCATAGGAAAGTGACTGAGCAGGAGATGGAAAACCTCTTAAGGAAGCCAAGAGTGCGAAACAAACTGGTAGCTAATATAGAATTAGCAGACCAGACGAGTGATCGAAGCAATGGTTCGGTTCAACTCGAAGATTGAACGCGAGGCATGGTATATTCAGTAAATTACCGCCTATTACCCAGGGCTAAAGCAGAAATACGTGAAATACACCGCCAGCTCAGTCATTTCCAACCGAGGACTGCAGTTTCGTGCTTATTAGCACTCATCAGCCCGGCATAGGAAAGTGACTGAGCTAGTCCTCGGTTGGAAATTACTGAGCTGGCGGTGTATTTCACTATGGAATAGTGTCAGCTAGGAAAACTTCATAATTTGACGCGTTTACCAAAAGTAGGCACTGCACGGTAAAATTGAATTTAAGCTGTTTTGACTGCGCTTTTATCATTTCTGTGACAAAACTTTCCTGGACAAAACTATATGATTTTTTTTTAATTATAACATTGCATTGCTGTATTATGGAAATTATAATTGTACAAGTACTATATTAAGTCGAAATCTTACTCTTGAAAATCGTGCAATCAATACCTGATTTGAAGAGCAATAATTCAAAACGATATACATGAAAATATACATTTTTCCTAGACAGCTCATATGCAGTTGTTAATGAACATTATGTTGCAAATTTGATTTGAGAGCACTTCCTCGAAAGTAATATGATGGCAAAAAAAAAAAAAGAATGCCAAAAGATCTTTATTGAAATTAAAAACTGAGATAGTGATTTTTTAATGATCATCAATTTTTTTTTACTTAGCTGTATCTCAAGAATTAAGAAGTTTTGAGAGCATCCGCTCCCTCCACCCCCCCCCCCCCCCCAAAGAAAAGCCAGTCATCTTCTCTCGGATGACTTTTCATCCAGAAACTCACACTTCTTTGCATTGAAAAAGGTGTTCCTTGTAACACCGAAACACGTGTCTGCAGTTAATTTACATTATTTTGAGATCTTTTCTCGGATGACTTTTCATCCAGAAGCTCATACTTCTTCGCATTGAAAAAGGTGTTCCTTGTAACACTGAAACACGTGTCTGCATAATTTGTATTATTTTGTGCTTCATAACGTTGGATAACTGATTATTTTAATTTTCATCGCAAAGATATTTAATCGTTGAGGAGAAATATGCCTGAATATAAAATGATCCTATTCGGAAAACATAAATAGCTGGAACTTATTTAAACTTTACATTTAAGTTCTTTACAGAATGAATATAGTGTCTTTGGTCAAATTCACTGCAGTTTACCTTTTACCCGAAAAAGGGTATTTCAAGGGAAAAGGGTTTCCCTGCTAACGAAACCTAATTTCGGAAAATTGAAATTAGGTTTAGTTAGCAGGGATACACACCTCCCTTAGTGCAAAGGACCACCCCCTCCCCTTACTAAATATCAAGAAGACCCCCCAAAAGCAAAAGCCCCCCAAAAATGAGAAAAATACCTCTCAAAACAACACCATTAAAAATTTCAATGGCGCAGTCTGCAAAATGACCCTCCCCGCCTGGTGGGAACCCCTGCAGTTAGTTCAGAACAAACTTTTTATTCAAGTAAGAAACGGTACCAAAAAGGAATAAACACATCTTTTAGTATTAACAATAAATTTAGTAAATTCTAGACTTCAAAATTAGTTCATCAATAATTGTTATTGTTTCGTGGTACATTTTCCATACTAAAATTTTGTTACTGAATCGACAAGACACTAACATTTTTATAACGTTCTGTTTTTGATCTAAAATTCTAAAATTTTACCGGGAAATAAGTACTTTTGAATTACCTTTCGCTGAATTAATTCAACTGTTATTATTAATACTTGAAAATCGTCCGGCGAGGTACGAAGGTTGAAAAACTGCTTCTATTCGTCTACATTTGAACGAAGCAATTGCCTGTTTGGTGATATTTTGATCTTTGAAATTTTAACCCTAACTCCAGTGGATGAACACTAAACGCCAGTAGGTAGCCTTCATTGTTAGCCACTTTTTCGATTCCTCATTCCCCTAAAATGACTGTCTTACCAGTAAAACAGTTAAGTTACCGGATCGAGTTCAGCCTTATCACAATAAAGCCTTTCTCCGCATGTTAAACTTTGCCGAAACATATTATCAAATTATCATGCCTTGGCGCGAGTTTCATTGCTGAAACTCGCGCCATATAAATCATATCATCTCTGAAAAGATCTTTTGACATTCTTCTGAATAAAAATGTTCTTTTCCTCCTGATTCGAAAATAGAATAATTGATTGTGTTGTCTTGATATAGTTTAGCAATAATTTCTTCGATGCTGCTTCAATGCAGAATGTAGCATTTAGACACATTTTTGCACATATTTTATTATAAAAATATAAAACTATGCATGATTCAGCTAATTAGCTCACCATAGCTGGCTGAGTTCAGTAGATTTCATGGTAGTTTTCAATTTCAATTCTCACTGCTTTTCGCTTCTATTTCTGATTCGATCGTAACTAATGCACTGTAGAATTTTTATAGCAGAATTTTTAAAGCTTTTAGTTTCTCAATGCATTTCTCTTCTGCTTCTTAGATTTTAACACTGCTTCGCGTAGAAATTTCACTAAATTTAGATGCGTGGTTTTATCACATTCCGTGAAACAATATGCTTATTTCTTTCTCTGTGATAATAGTTTTAAAATAGCTGATGATTTTTTTTTTTTTTTTTTTTTTTGTAGAATTGTAGCTTTTCAATCTTTTTTTCTCATTTCTTTTTTCTAACCCAACTTAGTAAAACAACCCTTTAAATTCGAACAAAGCATTTTTATAAACTGTACCTTTTCACAAATGTTTTGCATTTTATCTTTCAGAATATCGTTGCGTAAAATATTTTATTACGTTCTATGTATGTGCCAAACACGGTACGAAGCATTTTTTTTTTTAGTTCCGGGGGTTTTAATTTATTTATCACTATTGCAAAAACTAAAGATTTCGTAATTGTTGACATTCAACAACTTTAACTTCTAAATTCTAGGGTTGCCATATACATGTAAACATCGCCAATCGCTTAAAGTCCGCAAAGATATAAAGTAAACAGGTCGCCAAATCAATTGACGAAAACCTGTGACGAAAAATACCGCGAAGTGTTTTAAGCTTAAGGCATCAATTTTGATTTGTTGGCGGTTTTAAATATCATGGTGAAAAATTTCTACCATATATTTTTCAACATCTGTTTTTGACTAATATAAAAAACTTACTTTAGTGTATTTATAAATATCACAATTTAAAATTTAAAAAAGAAAATGATATTTGCAGATGTAAAACTATTTTTAAGTATTTTAGTTTTAATTGCCACTTTTTTTTCTTTGAATAAAACAACGAAATATCGGCTAAAAAAATCTTCCGTAAATCACAAAGTGGTTATAATATCTGAAAAATTTAGATTTGTTGAAAAGTTTGACCTCAAATCATTATTGTCAATCTTGTTATATGCGTTTTTAAAATGAGCATTTTTGCTCTAATGAAACTATAATATTGCAGAAAAACTTAAGTGTATGTACATATTTTCTTCCGATTCAAATTTTCAAAATTTCTATTCATAAAATAAGTTAATCACATGTTATTAATTAAAAGATGATGCTTAAATTTTCCAAAACTTGAACTTAAACAAGCAATTTAATATTAAACACCCACGCACGGCTGCCGACAAAAGATGCACTTTCTAGCGCCTACTACAGTATTATATAACAAAAATAGTTTTTTTTAATTGTCTAACACCAGACAAAACTTAAGATTTTTTCTTATTGTAATTGAAATATCTTTCACACAGTTAATTGTTTTCCAGTGTAAATGTTGGTCTTCAAGAACTTATAATGGGGTGGTTTCCTTCAATCAAAAGTACTACTTTTAGTCATTGAAATGTATAGAATGAGCAAAAAAAAAAAAATAACATGGACCTAGAAAATACTTTCCCTTTCCCAGCAGTTTTTTTTTTTTTAAATTAATTTTTTTAAATGTCCGATTTTGAAAACAAGGCGTGGTCTTTATGACGTCATACATGATGTTTTTTGGCGCATCTTTCTACTACGTTTCCACGTTATGATAATCAAGCAGCGAATTAAAATTACACTCTACGCTTACTGTCAACCATATCGTTGCCAATACACGTGAGTAAAGATGCGAATTAAATATTTAGCTCTGTGAGTGGAAACACAGAATGGCGTTTCATCATTTGTGATGTCATCGCCAAGAAATGTAAAAATGAAAGATCACCAATTTAAGTAATTTTTTAAAAATATTAAACTTAAACAAATTATTTAAAAAATGGTCATATCCTATGTTTTTAAGCTTGCTCTTTCTGAAAAAAATACTTTTGAAATTTTGGAAACGACCCCATTGAGTAATATTTTTTGCCATTTATGCTTTTTCCCATACATTGTTAATTTTCAATAAAATAATATTGCATTATTCATTTTTGAGTTTCAGAAAATGCAAACAAAAATTTTCTTTTCAATAGCTTAAATATTCTACCATTATTTATGGGAGAAGAAGAAAATGGTATTTAAATTAACCTTTCAAAACCCCAGTTTAAAAGAACAAGCCTTCGATTCGAGCTCATGTTTTGTGCATCAAGATGCCATGCATTTTCGTACAAAATTATCATTTTGACCATTTTGTTTATTTTTAGAGGAGGAAACAGAGGAGCCTCGGTTGACAACGCTAACTAAACAACACAAAAATGCCATTAGAGCCTTACGAAAGGTAACGACTTATACCTTCTCTCACACTTTTCTGTATTTCTGAGTAACTTCAAATCGTTATTGATATGAAATCGTTTTCCTTCGTATTTGGATTGGGATGTCAAAAATAAAAGGATTAATAACTGTAGTCTCCATCAAACATTAAAAAAATTCCAAAACGTTACTGACTATATCCTTGTAACGTTTCGGAATTTCAATGACTTTCATTCACTTCCTGAGAAAATCAAGTATCATAGTCGAAAAGTTTCCTGAATTGCTACAAGTTTCACGAATGCTGACCTCTCACTGTTATAAAATAAAATATTTTTAACTCCCAGTTGAAAGATTAACTGAGCGTATTTATTGAATGTATCGGCATCACACTGTTAAAAAATTTCCGGAAAATTTACGGTAATTGTTACTGGCATCCATGTTGCCAGTAACTATTACCGTAAAAATCAAATGTTACTGTAAAATTTTACGGTTTCCTTGGTAGGCCGCAGCAACCAATTGGCGATGGGATCGCTTATTTCTCCGGTAAAAATTACCGTAAAATCTGCGATGCGTTAGCCCGCCATTTTACAGTAACAATTACCAGAAAATCTTCCTGAATTTTTAGCAGTGCAGTTATAAACGCTTCCTTTGGGATCGAATAAGTCTCTGAATTTCGTACACTGTTAAAAATTTAGGAAGATTTTCTGGTAATTGTTACCGTAAAATGGCGGACTTACAGCATCGCTGATTTTTACAGTAATTTATACCGGAGAAATAAGCGATCCCAGCGCCAATTAGTTGCTGTGGCCTACCGAGGAAACCGTAAAATTTTACAGTAACATTTGATTTTTACGGTGATAGTTACTGGCAACATGGATGCCAGTAACAATTACCGTAAATTTTCCGGAAAATTTTTAACAGTGTAGCTTTGGAAGAGTTGGAGGCGAGTAACATTCTTGATACTTATTTGCAATTCTCTCTTATCTTTGGCCATGTTAGCAATACTGCTTTCGGAGCTTTCTGGGTTAATCAGGATCAGGAAAGTTCCCAATTTTTACGTAAAACCTACCCGAGTTTACTCTTGAGTTTCAGAGACACGAGTGACTTGAAACGGGATGATTTCTGAATTCTTCAGGAGGCTTCCAGGAAAATTTCAGGAAGGTTACTGAATTTTATAGGAACACATTCCTGTTTTTTGCAAATGTCGGATAAGTCAGCCTGTCCTTTTCAATGGCTTCAATGGAATGCTAATTAAAGACCATACAGCAGAATTGCAGAAAAGTGAAGAATTTCAGCAAACTCGTTACAGAGGATATTTAGGATCAGTCTCGTTATAAATTATTTGGACTTAGACTCGTTGCAACTACTAATAAGGTTTTTGCAGTACCACTGTAAAAAAATTCCGAAACGTTACTGAGTATTTCCGTGTAACGTTTCTGGATTGCAATGGTTTTTATCGACTTCCTGGAAAAATCAAGCATCATAGTCAAAAAATTTCCTGAATTGCTACAAATCGCACGAATGCAGAATTTTCACTGTTGTAAAAAATATTTTAGCTCCTAGTTTAAAGATTAAATGAGCGTATTTATAAAGTGTACCCGCTTCTGTTCGATTGCGGCCCGTCAGACTGATAAGACGTCCAAAGGGCGCAAATCAGTCAATGGACTACGTAGCTTTGCTAAGAATTGCAGCCGAGTACGATTGTTGTTATGCACCTGCAATTCTGGCTTGGCTTTGGCCATGTTTGCAATGCTGTTCTTGATGCTTCCCTGGAAACGCTGGAAGGTGCCAAACGTTTATAGCATACCCACCTAAGTTCACCTAAGTTTATTCTCAAATTCCAGAGATGCGACTGGTTTTAAACGGGAAGGTTTCTGAATATTTTAAGAAAGCTTCCAGATAATTTCAGGAAGGTAACTGAGTTTTAGCGAAAGACATTCCTGTTTTTTTTTTTTTTTTTTTTTTTGAGATATGTTACTGGAAGAAATTGGGCATATCAGTTGCCCATTATTTAAAAGGAACGTCTCTGAATCTTTTTACAGTGATTCCTCAAAATTCTGTACACTGTTAAAAATTTTCCGGAAAATTTACGGTAATTGTTATTGGCATCCATGTTGCCAGTAACTATTACCGTAAAAATCAAATGTTACTGTAAAATTTTACGGTATCCTCGGTAGGCCACAGCAACCAATTGGCGCTGGGATCGCTTATTTCTCCGGTATAAATTACCGTAAAAATCAGCTATGCGTTAGTCCGCCATTTTACAGTAACAATTACCAGAAAATCTTCCTGAATTTTTAACAGTGTAGTTAAAGCATTGAGTTTATGTTTCCAGATCTAACACTTTATAGCATACTGTTTTTATGTTTTCAGATCAAACACTTTGTAGCACACTGTTTTTATGTTTTCAGATCAAATACTTTGTAGCGCGCAGAAAATTTAAAGAAGCTCTTAAACCCTATGACGTTAAAGACGTCATTGAACAGTATTCTCAAGGTCACGTTGATCTGCTGGGTAGAGTAAAAAGTTTACAGTCCAGGTGAGCAAGGATTTTCTTTCTTAAATCCGTTTTATACCAAAAAAAGAAAAAGCTTGCAATTCATCACACGATAAGAAAATGCTGAAACGTCCCGGATTAGTTCAACCCCCCTTGACGGGATCGAAGAAAGTCCAAAAAAGAAAAAATTAATTTGAATTCTGAAGTATTGAATTCAAGTTATATTTTTCGCAATCACGACAGGACTCTACTCATTGGAGTTATTTTTCTCGAAACGGCTCCTGTCCCCCCAAGCCTACCCCTCCTCCTGGGCAGTTACGTGTGTATGGTTGTGTGTGTGTGTTTGTGTGTATATGCAGGCGCGCGTGCGTGCATGTGTAGGCTTGTGTGTGTGTGTGAGACCTGTATGGTTTGCACTTAGACGTGTTGTGTGTATATGTGTGTAACGGCGCCTGTGTGTGAAAGTGTGTATGTGTGTGAGTGTGCGTGCATGTGTAGGCTTGTGTGTGTGTGAGACCTGTATGGTTTGCACTTAGACGTGTTGTGTGTATATGTGTGTAACGGTGCCTGTGCGTGAAAGTGTGTAAGTGTGTGAGCGTGCGTGTGGTGTAGGACATGGACGCCACTGACCAGGAGAAGCGGACAGTGCTCAGGACCAGAGGTGCCGATGGGCGGTGGTGCTGCAGAGGCTCCTGGTTTAAGCTGAAAAAGGAACCACAACGCCAAGGATCGTCAAATGAGAACAATAAGCACTTGTTATTGCTCAAAAAATGAATTTTCAAGTCTCTAGTTTTAGAAAGTATCCGGAGGTGGACCCCCGATCCCCCCGTCCTACCCTAATGCTACCAAAAGTAACTTAAAACTGCATTTTTAAGACATCCATTTAAAAAAAAAAAAAATCTAGATGCTAGCCGCTTTTCTGCTCCTTCTCTCTTCACATGGTAGTCCAAAGTAGCCTTTATGTGATGCCATTTTCAAAACAATTTCATGTACGGCATCACTCCCACCCTTTGTCTACTCTTACAGAACTTGAGAACGTTTTAAAAACGAGAATTTCCGAATGTACCATCTCTTCCCCTAACATCAACAATGATCTTAAAATTGCGTTTTCAAAGGGTAAATACAAAAGAAATTTCCGAGGAAAATCCCCGAAATCTCCTTTATCGTTATCAAAAACAGTATATTTTTAGACCTTTATGATACATAGATAATTTTTAACAAAACACACACATACGTAACAAACAGCAAGCAAAATAAGATGAAGTTAAAACATACAACGTGAATTACAAATGACAATCACAAAACATTAAGAAGTTCTAGGTTATAGTTCAACATGAGTTAATAGTAAGAATTCAACACTAAAGAGCGCCAATGGCACTGTTCGCAGTGTTTAAGAATTCAATTTCGAAAAAGTTCCAGGGAAGGGTACCCATCAAACTACTGGGGAGGGGGGGGAGTTCCTAACACTCCTTACTGTATTACCAACTGCCTCATTAGGATTGACAATGTGTGTGAAATCTAAGAGCCTCGGGCGTTACCCCCCCCCCCCCCATAGCTGCGGCAGTGGTGTACGCAATATTGTTGCAAACTGCTCTTTAATTGATTGATTTTATCGTTTAATTTTAACTCTTGTATTAGTATTTTATATTCATATTGTTAACATTGACGTTACAGCTTTTCAACATTCAGTTTAACATTGCCATTGTATTTTCCCGCCTTTTTCAGATTGGACCAAATTTTAGGCAAAGCGGGATCAAAGGCGAAGGATGTCTATGAATCAAAAGTGAGCTTAGCTTGCCGCATTGTCAAGGTGGAAAGAGCGGTGAGTAGAAATCAACTTCAACTGAAGCATTAACAAACTTTATTGTTGCAACTAGAAATAAAGAAATTATTGCTACATTTCTAGGTTCCATGCACTGTAAAAAAAATTCCGAAACGTTATTGGTTATTTCCGTGGAACGTTTCGTGATTTCAGAGGTTTTCACCTATTTCCCCAAAAAATCAAGTATCTTCGAAAAAAAGTTTCCTGAATTCCTAAAAGATGCATGAATGCAGACCTTGCACAGGTGTGAAAAATACTTTTTGCTACCAGTTTAAATATTGACGGAGCGTGTTTATTAAGTGTATCGGCTTTAGATTGTTTGTGGCCCGTCCGGATTGACTGAGCTTTCAATCAGAGCAAATAAGTCACTGGATAGCTACAGCTTTGCGAGTCAGGAATATGCTTGGTTCTTGCTGGCAATTTTCGCGTAGCTTGGCCGTGGTTGCTCTAATATTTCTGGAGTTTTCTTGGTAAATTAGGAAGGTTCTAATCAAATAAATTAAACCTATTTAGTTTTCTAGAAGGTGCACGACTGGTTTTAATAGGGGAGATTTCTTAATATTTCAGAAAGGTTACTGATTTTTGCGAGATGTGTTACTGGAAGAAATTGGGCACATCAGCTGCCTATTATTTGCCAGGAACGTTTCTGAATCGTTTTTTACAGTGTGGATACTTTCGGGCGATATTTAAAACTAGCGGTACCAGCACGGCTTTGCCCGTAGTAGAATATTAAAAGGTTATTTATTTCTCCTGTATACTTGCAGTTAATTTCTACTAAACGTTATTATTTTTATTTATGCGTTTATAAAACACATGATGTACTAATTTGCATACCTGACAGCTGCTTAAACTACGTGATACACTAATTTTGTGTAACTTATTGTCACTTCTTTCAATGGCAAAGTAAAAATTGGCAAGAACTTTATTGGTTACCTTATATTACTATTACGATGGCATACGGTTGTGTATATAAAAGTGACCCACCCATTGGGTTGTCACGATTTTAAACCTTATTAAGTGAGTAATTCTGAATATTTTCTACAGGCATCTTCAAATTTATTCAGTAATCTGCAAATTTTCTGGACATTTTTTTTAAATTAGAAACATCTGAATTTCTCACAAATGACGCTTATTCGGCTCAAACTCGACATTTTCACAGGAAAGTGATGATGTGATGTACATACAAAATCGTTCAAAAAAGATTTTAGAGATTTCGGCAAAATTTCTTCCTTAATTTAAAAATAATCGTAGAAAATGTGCAGAATTACTTTATTGTTTACATTTAAAAAACCACAAACAGCCTCAGGGTTGGATCACTTTTGGTTATACAACCCTATACTATCGTGTTAGTAAATTTTTCACCAACATTTTTATGCATAACTTATAAACAAACTGGAAGAAGTTAGTCAACTTAAGTCGAATCTTGCACTAATAGTTCAAAAAACTAGTTAGCTATAGAAAAACATAAACGGAAATCGATTCGTGTCGTAGGTGCAGGATGCTTTCAGTTACTTCTATGAAAGGAAAAAAAAAACGAAATTTAGTACCATAAAGAATTTTATTTAGAAATCCATTAAAACTTGCAAAATTTAGCAATATTTTCAAATTTAATTGGTTGACCTATTAGCTTGCGGATTTCAGCAGTAATTGGTTCGAATAAATGAAAAGATAAAAATAATAATAATAAGTAATCTCTTTCTATAAATTTGTAAGACTGTCTAGTTTCTTTATTTTGATGGTAAGTCCCTACTTCGCAAAGATATAGAATTGAAAATAATAATATCGCGTTTAGTTCTCTTTCGCTAGATGTGGATATTGTTCTTTAGCAGAGAACCAAAACTTTTCACTAACTTCAACTTTAACACACTATTTGAAGAGAGCGTCTTCTTTGAGCTTAATGCTGGAAAATACGGAAGAAATAAACGCATCTCTTATCCAATCAGATCGTCCAATATTTTCCAATGAAAAACATTTTTCAAAATTTGCTCGCATTGTTGTTAAATGGTCCAATATCGTTGAAGTGCCTCGTTTTTCTCCTACTAGAAGAAAATATTTCCGCGTACCTTTCTTTGAAATATCTCTTCCACAATATGTTTTTCTGTCTTTCAATCACACACTGTAAAAAAATTCCGAAACGTTACTGGTTATTTCCGTGGAACGTTTCGTGATTTCAGAGGTTTTCACTATTTCCCTAAAAAATCAAGTATCTCCGCAAAAAAGTTTCCTGAATTCCTAAAAGATGCACAAATGCAGATCTTGCACTGGTGTGAAAAATATTTTTTGCTACCAGTTTAAATATTGACGGGGCGTGTTTATTAAGTGTATCGGCTTTAGATTGTTTATGGCCCGACCGGATCGACTAAGCTTCCAATGGGAGCAAATAAGTCACTGGATAGCTCCAGCTTGGCGAGGCAGGAATTGCAGGCAAGGAATATGCTTGGTTCTTGCTTGCAATTTTCGCGTAGCTTGGCTGCGTTGCTCTAATACTTCTGCAGTTTTCTTGGTAAATCAGGAAGGTTCACTACTGACTTTAATAGGGGAGATTTCTTAATATTTCAGAAAGGTTACTGACTTTTATCGGAAAACGTTCCTGGTTTTTGCAAGATATGTTACTGGCTGAAATTGGGCACATCAGCTGCCTATTATTTTCCAGGAACGTTTCTGAATCGTTTTTGCAGTGCAAATAAGTTGGTAGTCGGTGTAAGAATGTTTTCGTTGCTGCCTTATATGCTAGCATTAACTTCATAAAAGTTAGCAAAAATATCATCCAAGTGCGCCAAAAATGACACTAACAGTAGTTTTTTGGAATGTTTTTTGTAAAACCTTCCTTGCTATTCTTCTTCAAAACAAATAAATAAATAAACTAAGGTTATTTGAAAACAAAGATATTAGAAATCTTGTCTTTTCACTGGTTTTAGTACGATAAAAGTAACCTTTCTAAGTCAAAGTATCATTTACAGTTTGGTACAAAACTTTTCTATCATCCGCACTATCTGCGGTTCTGAGGTTTTCAAAAGCATGGATAACTTCAATATAAAGATGCAAATCCCTTACGATGAAATTATTCATGATCTTTGCAAAAAAAAAAAAAAAACTGAAAGCTAAATTAATTGATATATGTTATAAGTGTTAAGTAACTTTTTAACTCGAAAGATAAAGAAATAATCAAATAAAAAATTAATAATACACGGTACGATTACTGAAAAAATAAATAAATCAGTTCATCTGCTTGTAATTTGAACTAGCCCCTGTATTTGTGCAAGAATTTTGTCAGAAACAGCGCATTTCATAAAGATCTTGCAATAGAACCAATGTCCACGTTCATTGTTACCTCTGCTACTAATTTCTTTACAAAATTATATCCTCACCAAATTCCCGGAATTGCAAATCAAATTGATTATATTTCCAACGATATTCAAAGATCAGATCCTAGTAACACTATGATACTGAACTATGCAACTATTAACTTCAATCGCCGCACAGCGGCGCGACGATCGGGAGCGGCTTTCCTCCTTCCTCTCGCCTTGACCAATGAGAGCATTTTCCCACTGCTGATTGCTCCAATGAGCGTTTTCCCCCCTTTAAGTTCTTAATTTGTTAATTATGCTTACTGATACTGATATTCTGGGCACTTTGTCGAATGTCTTTGCACTTTTCTTCCGACTTTGCCCTTCTCATGATGGTTTGTTTTCTTAAGCATGATCCTAACCAGTGCTATGATTATTTTTAAATATTGGACTGTACAGTTTAATATTATAAAACCTACCTATGAAGTTCCTCCTATCTGAGACCAGGTAAAAGAGTTATCCCCTCTACTCCTAATGACGCCATCCGAATGAACTCTATAGATGCGGTGTGGCATCTGTCTCAAACGCTCTCTCTATCCATGTAGGGATGCAAGCGCTGCAACTATTAAAAAAGCTCTTGAAATTGTATTATAATATTTTCACTTCCTTAATATGCTGCATGGCATTACACAAATTGAAATAGTTTCTTAAGAAACAGCTTTGAATTGCGTACTTAATAGCACCGCAGAAAACTAGACGTACACTGTTATAAATTCAGGGAATTTTTGTGATAAATATTACTGTAAAAATGGAGTGTTTACAGTACAGAAAAAAATTAAGTATATTGCATCGAAAAAATAAACGATTGCAGCGCCAATTGATGTACCACGTGACGTACAGTGCGAAGCAGATAACACTGTATTTCCCCTCACTCGAGTGTATACCAACTCGTATGATGGGCGGCAAAGCCACCATCCAATCCGAAGGTCCCTGAGATCAAACCTCCTGCTCGCATTTTGCGTTTTTAAACTCTCGTTTATTCTACTGTAAAGTTTTACAGTGAAATGAGCTTTTACCGTATAAGTTACTGGCAACATGGATGCCAGTAACTTATACCGAAAAATTTATGGATTTTTTTAACAGCAGCTTTAAGGAATTCCAACGTTTTGTAGACTACAGATTGAGAACCACTATTGTTGAAAGTAATTTTTCTAGGCGTTCTTCTTACATTTTACTACCACACAAGCAAACTTAACAGACGAAGAAACTAGTTTCTCTCTTCTTGAAGAAATTAAATCAAGATTAGTTAATAAAAAATATATCTCTTGATTGACCAATCAATGATGACACAATTTTCTTTCTAACATTGTGGAAAAGTAGAATCAAAGCTGCTTAAGCATTTCGGTTTTATACATCGAAAAATTAATTGAATTGCATAACTTCATTAGTTATCGATGATAACACAATTTTGCCCTACGCTAGCTCAAAAAAAAAAAAAAAAAGAATTGATCAATTAACCACTTGATCAGCTAATTAATAATGGGCTTATTTTTCCTCTCACATGGCGGAAAAAATTAAGTTTAATCCTTTCAGATTAATTAAAATGCATAACTTGTACAATTGACTAAAACGTGTTACTATATCAATTTTGTGATAATAACACTATTTTTATTATCGCCAGGTGGAAGAAATTGAATCAAAACTTGATCAATTAATTGAAATGTACCTTGAGGATCGCGGCAATATGGCTCTCAACTACTTGGGAACACCACAGTCGATCTCTTCACCCATCTGCTGCACCCCACCTCCGCCGCCACCGCCACCAATCCCCATCCTATCCGCGGTGCCAAAGCCACACCGTTCCATTCTTCACATAGAACAACACTCCTCTCCAGAAGGCTCCTCACCTGTGTCGAAGACATTCCCAAGAAGTATACACAGGTATACAAAGAAGTTCGAATCATTTGTTGGTATACAAATTTTGTCACGTGTAACAGGCAATCTATTTTCATAGTTATCTATTCAATCAATTGATAACGCTAATTTAAGAATGTATCACGAACAGTTGATTTTAAACGCGCTATCTGTCGAGTAACTGGAGAACTATAACCATGGATCGCCTGCTACACTAAACGAACTTCAGAAACGAACGGCTAAAGCTCCCTTTACAGTACAAAAATCTTATGAATGCTTCAGTTTTTTGCAATGATATGTTCTGAGAGACATTTTTGAGTTTCCGCTCTGTTTCAGCATCAGTAGATGTACTTGCATTTCTTTTCCTCTCAAAAGGGTCAAAATGACGACTGCGCACAGTTTTAGGCATAAACCTTTAGTTTGAATTTCTAAAAATTACATATTTCTTAAAAACTTTATCTTATTAACACAGCAGGATAGTTTAGAAAAAGTCAACGAAGGATTAAGTATGATATTAAAATACAGAGAAGCAGTTAGTAAAAAAGTTTACTTGTGGTACAAACTACACATTGCGTAATTCTAACGTTAACATAGTCTCTAATTCTGTTCTCAGAGCCAGACTGACGTAAGTACAAAAGCTCTTGATTTCCCGTCTATTAGTGCATTGTGTGTAGAAGCCTATTCCGTACCGAGCCATGTGAACGTAATTCTTATTTTTAAAAAATCCTTTTTTATTTTTTTACTAGAGTTAAAAGAGCGCGCTTCCCCTCCTTTGAAGTCGCCAGAAAGAAAATTTTTTCCTCTCTTCTGTAGAGCTACCATTATGTGACTTACGTCCTTCTGGCTCTGAGGTACTGTTTGGTACAGTGAGATCAAAAAAGAAGAGAAAAGATAATGCGCTGTTCCGCTTCACGCCCGATTATTGTTTTATCTCAATATGATTACCGTAAAGTTTGAAATTTATTCTTTATGTGTGGCAAAAACTTTTTCCTCCATGGTCTTTGTTCCCAATTTAATTTACATAATTTCTTTATAAGGTTGTGGCAACAGTCTAAAAAATACTTCGACTTTGATTAATATTCGGATCGATTGTGTTGTGTTCTTCGTGCGAGTGGTTCTGTGCTTTATTCCTTACGAGTGTGAACCTATTCTTAAGTTTTGTGTTTTTGTTGTGCAATATTAAAATCGAAGTTTTGTGATCTAAGAACGAGTTATTATTTGACTGAGCTTCATTTCTTATTCTTATTCATCAGGTACAGAATTAACTATTTCACTCATGTTACACCAGATTTTGTTACCCTTTTAATGGCAATATATTTTCTGTGTTATGTGAATGGACATTCTACTTTCCTTTGAGTAAGTCTTGTTCAATAATTTCGAGGAAAAAAAACTCCCTTGTGTTTTTTCTTCCGCAGGGTCCACTCTGACATCGGACAAAGAGTAAAGAAAAAAGTCACTCTCCGGCACTCGCTGGACGGCGAACCGAGCATCACCAGATCCTACCCACTCGAAGAAAGCAACCAAGAATCCAAGTTCGGGTCTCTTCGTGAATCTTCGGAACCCGTCGGGATCCACTTCTTCAAAGACTCTTTGCAAAGCGTCGCAGACTCAGCGAGCCCTTCGCAGACAAGGCACTCCACAGACTCCGTCTTCAAGGAGGAACATCCGGGACATGACAGTTTCTCGCTTGAGGTTCCCGAAGAGTGTGCTCCTCACCACGATGAGCTTCCAATGGAGTCAACTCCTTGTGTAAGGGACTTTTCTGGTCCCGGATGTTCCTCCACGTTGGACTCCAATGACCAGGCTGTGTTCACGCTGCATTCTGTGGATGGCGTTGGGAACAGGGAAGAGGACACGAATGGTAGTGCTTTATAATTGTTTATTGCAAAATATTGCCAAATATGTAATGAAGGTGAATGGCGCAGTGATGAATTCGTTAGAGAAAATTCAAATCAGTTTGACTATTTTAAATTATCAACTTAAAATCAAATCGCTAATAGTTTGTTTGTTTATCAAAACGAAACGTTTGGATAAAGAAATTAAAGACCAACACAAATGGAGCAATGATCTAACACTGACTGTTTATTCCAAAACACAACTGATGATTAAATAATCAAAAACCGACATCATTCATGAATAATTATATTAATAATTTCTTTACTTGTGATACACACGTATGTAATTGCAGCTGGTATAATTCCTGTTATAGGATTTCTATTGATGACTTAGAAACCGGAGCTGCAGCGACAAAAATTCCTCAGGATCTGCTCTTGCGCACTGCTTTCGATATTTTATCGTCGCTTACAGTGCGCAGACGCAACAGTTGAGTGACATGATTTTTGTTGTTTCTTTCGTCTGAGGTCAGCAAATGTTATGATCTTAAAATCAAAAGCAAAACTTAGTGTTATTTAAGTCTTGTATTTATTTAACAAGGAGAATTTAGTTTGATATTTTCAGTTACACACAAGATTTCTGTAACAGAGATACCTGGGTTGTTGCTGTATTTAATTTCATCTTTATTTCTGAATATATAGTAAAATGTTCCTCCTTTTCAAGCTAAGTTTACATTAAGAGTTTGTAAATATCATTTTGTATAACCATACATGGTCCCACTTAATTCCTATATGCCGTGACAATCGCTGAAGATCATGGCAACAAAGAGGGCGCTACAGGGAACCCCTGTTTCCATTACCTTGCCATTGATTGGTGAAAGCAGAGATTCCGTTCAGCGCCTCATGCGGTCAAAATGGGTGGTCCAATCAAAAATAAACAAACTTTGAAACGTTGACATTGATTGGTGGATGCATGAGCGGATCATGGTTGCATCGCTTTAGCACAGAAAAGTCATAAATTGTCAAGTCCCGTTAAGTGTCAGCGCTATCTAGTGGGGCCATGAGCCAACCTACTACTGTTATTTTTTGCGTTGCCCCTGTCATTTATAATCATTTTGAAGCTATTATTAGCCTAATTATTTTGCAATAAGCAACAACGAGATTTATCAAAATACTTATTCCGATCACTCTGAAGTATTGATTGAGTAAAGCAAAATTTTAATTATATATTGTATGGCTTGAGAACCTAATATTACCAACCAGAGTCTCAGACAAAGTCCAAACTGTATGGAAAAAAATAGTGACATATTATTTGATTATTACCTTATTTCTGTTGTTGTTATTAATTATTAATGTTATTATTCTAAAAATTAAACGGTTTTTAATGAAAAGATGCGAATATGCAATAAAAAAAATTCCAAAATACTAGGGGAACTTTACTACCCTAAGAAATAAGGGTTGAAATATTTTTCCATGCTTTAACAAAAAAAAAAAAAAAAAAATGTCTCAAACTGGGAGAGCTTTTTCCTCCTTTATTTAGTGTTCACTTTATTTCATCAATAATGAATAGAAAATGTACGTACACCGTAAAATAAAAGAACACCTTAAAGATAATTTACAGTAAAAGGTTATGACTGCAGTTAATCTGAACATTTAAATAAAATTATGCCACTTTAGGACTAAATAAGTAACATAAAATCAAACCATTTTGATCTTGATTTCATCTCCTTCACTCTTGCTAACCGTTGTCAGTACAATAAGGTTTAAAAAAAAAAAAAAAAAAAAAAAAAAAAAAAAACCTCTTTTTTTTTCTCCCTTTAAAATTACTTTTTTACCGAATTTCGTAAAATTCCATAGACATTAAGTTTATAAATCAAGTGATGCTACATTATTAATTTTTTTGAATACATATTCGAGTTTTTTCATCTGTATTTTTTTAAACATATTTTAATTTCTGTTATATAGATATACTTCTCATTTAAAAGTGATCGAATGGATTGTTTTGATATTACTTTCTTTAAAGCTTAATATTATGAAAGTTATTTATATGTTTCAGAGTTATTCGTTTGAAACTGAATTTTAATGATCAAAATATAAATCAAATAGAAACATATACCAGCTCTTAGAAGAACAATGTCGGTTCGAAGCTTATGAAATCATCAAAGAATTATGATAAGTGTTAGTTTAAAATGTTTCATGTTTGAAAAATATTAAACGTGATACGTGATGTACAAATCAATTTTTTAAATTTTCATCCTTACCAGGGATTTTAAAAATTACCCTATAGTAATTTTGTGAATGTTCTTTTTTTTTAAATTAAATTGCTATCTGTATCTATATTTTTTCCCCATAGAATGCTTTTATTTTATTAATTATTTAAATTTTCAATGCTTTATTTAAATTATTTATTTTTAAATTTTAGTTTTAATTGTTTTTATTTTTTACATTATATATATATATATATATATATATATATATATATATATATATATAATATATATATATATATATATATATATATGAAACCTGTAAGTGAAGTTATTGTGCATTTTAAATTATACTATGAATTTTTTTTTTTTTTTTTAAGAATTGAAATACTTTATCATTTATTTCAATATTGAATTTGAGTCGCCCGAACAAAATTCTCCTTTATTTTCTGTAGTGCCACGAACCTTTTACGTAGAAAAACTTCAACCAGTTTCAAGTTAAAAGATTTTGCTCTTTGTAGCTTTGTCATGAATATGAAAATAGTCAGCGAATTGATGACTTAAAAAGGGGCCAATAGTTAAAAAATAAATAACGCTGATATGAAAATAGGGGTCGTCTACAAATGACATCATGCTTTTAGGAGAGAATGTTCGTGAAAATGCGCCTCTTTGTGACAAGAGGGGGGGGGGGACAACAAGAACTGTAACATAAAGCGTATTGGTTAATATAAAAACATTTTCTTACATCAATATCTATATATCTAGCGTGACATGTGACAAAGGGAGAGAAGGAAACTGAAATGTGACACTTCACCTTCGTTCACATGGAGCTTTTCCAACCCGGAGGAAACTTGCTTTTCACCGCATTCCGGTTTTTTTTCCGGTTTAATGTGGATCTTCCTTTTTCGCCGGGCTTTTACCCAGAATGCACTACACGAAACAAGTTTGTTTACTTGCTGGTTAAAGTCGCTAAGGAGGCTGGGTAATGCGGCTTTCTCAGGTACAACCGATTTTCACACGTAAACGGTGTTACTTTAAAACCGTTTGTTATCTCAGCAGGAGCGGTGGTGTGTAATCGGCTTTTGTAACGAAGAGAGGAGGTGAAGAGGGCTAAATATACAGGGTGTTTCAAAATGAATAGCGGGGTTTTAACATGTTATAATATTTATTACATCAAACTTACAGCCACGAGTGATATATCAAATGAAAGAGAAACTCAAACAGTTTTGTTTGTTGGCATCAGTGCGCATACGCGTGGAATATTTCTGCTGCAATCCGCTAGAAAGCGCTTGTAGCAAAGATGACGACTAAAGAACAGAAAGCGTTTTGTGTTTTACAGAAAACTTCATCTTTCAGCAAGATGGTGCACCGCCTCACTGGCATAATGAGGTACGCGATTGGCTTAACCTAACTGTACCCGACCGCTGGAATGGTCGTAAGGGGCCTAATGACAGGGCTTGTTTCCCATGGCCTCCACGGTCACCCGACCTAACGCCTTGTGATTTCTATCTTTGGGGGTTTATTAAGGACCGTGTGTATGTGCCTCCACTGCCAGCCGACCTTCCCGAATTAAGGAACAGGATTGAAACAGCTGTTGCAGCAATTACTAATGAGACACTCATTACAGTTTGGGAAGAACTCGCATATCGTCTTGACGTGTGCCGAGTGACGAATGGTGCTTACTTTGAACACTTGTAGACTATTATGTAAAACTGTTTGAGTTTCTCTTTCATTTGATATATCACTTGTGGGTGTAAGTTTGGTGCAATAAATATTATAACATGTTAAAACCCCGCTATTCATTTTGAAACACCCTGTATTTTTAAAAAAGTGTGACATCATTTATATACAACCTCTAAAATAATTAGAGATGTTGAATCGCGACCATGGGAGTCAAATTTCTTCATCTTCACAACCAAACTCTATTTCTTATATCTTTTACGATAATTAACATCATTAACTGTTTAAACAGAGTTTGATTAAATACAAAATTATATGAAAAGAAATTACAAACTAACAGAGTAAGCCAAACATTCATTCAATGTGCACATTGTACATGTATGTTGTTGTTAAAAGTTAAAGTACTTTTAGCAAAATAATACTTGAGCAAGATACTAACTTCAGATTTACAATGAAATTAATTTTATTTAGAGCTTGATGGATTAACTTATTTGGTCTAGATTTGTTTTAGAAATTATTTAGTTGAATATTCTTGGGGATGACTTTCTAGGTGTGATAACACGTGAGAAATGTATCAGAAAGAGGCAAAACTTTTGAGTACAAAATAAGACTACAAGTTTTTCCTGTACTTTATAGATAGTGTATTTCTCTGTACAAAAGTACAGAACTTTGATTCAAGATTTTTTAGAGTATTGAGCAGTTTTCATTGCAGTATATATGCATTTTTTAAAGATAATTAGCAGCAGAATAAAAAAGAAATATCTTGAATTTCATAGAATATACACGCTCAAATTGCCAGTAGTGTGGAAACTGCCAAATAGTTTTAACTATCAAGAAAAGAATTTTGCCTATTAGAGCACTCCTCTATTGCAGCATTCCCGGACAAACCAAATAAACCCGTTTTCAAAAACATAAAAATAATTTTTTAAGTGGAAATGTACAAACAGGGTGTCCAGGAAAGGACTCCGTGATTTCAAAATTAAATATCTCGAAAACAATGGACGATTTTGGAATAAAATAAACGGTATGTTTATTGTGAAATCCATAAAAATCATGTACCAAAACTTGGAAATTAGTAACAAGATTTACCAACAGGGGGCGGGCGCTGCATGCTGTAATTGCTTTAGAAATCCAGATAAATAGTGCTGCGAAGGGGTTAGGCACTTCAGCAATAGTTTTTCCTCTCAGAGCTACTTATATTTACGCTAGAAGTTATAGTCTAACCCCTTCGCAGCACTATTTTTATTGGGACTTTTATTGACATTGCAGCGTGCAGCGCCATCTGTTGGCAATTTTTTTAACTACTTTCCAAGTTTCTATACGTGATTTTTATGGGTTTTACAAAAAAACATATCGTTCATTTTATTCCAATATCGGCCTTTGTTTTCGAGCCATTTAATTTTGAAATCTGGGAGTTCTTTCTTGAACACCCTGTATGTTACAACCTGAAAGCAAGGTAATTTTGTTGAGTTGAATCAAAAGGAGATTTATGCTAACCTGAACTAAAAGCACTTCTATCGTCTGTAAATTGAGTGACTTTTTAAAAATTATTCATAACTTCCTTAAATTTACATACAGCAGTGTTTTTTTTTTTTTTTTTTTGAGCGGGGGAGCAGTAAAATGATAGATGTAGTATACTTTCATATACAACTACGTAGCGGCAACTATGGCCTCATTGAACGCAGTAGGATTCGTAAATTTTGAAAGTAAACTGGTAAAAGCTGCTTGAGACACGTAAAAAGAGGACATTTTGAGCCTATGGATTAAAATTTGCAGTTATTTGTTTTGAAAATTTTACAATCAGCATTTTCTTATTTAAATTTCACATGGGATTTTCTTTCTGATCGTTTTTCATACGCTTACCCGTTTACTATGTGGTCTCGTTTACCCTTAACACCGGTTTCTCGCTGTGCATCTAGTTGATGCTGCATCTACAGGGTGTCCAGCAAAGGACTCCCTGGTTTCAAAGTTAAATACCTCGAAAACAAAGGACGATATTGGAATAAAATAAACGGTATGTTTATTGTGAAACCCATAAAAATTATATACAGGAATTTGTAAATTACTTTAAACAATTGCCAACAGATGGCGCAGCGCGCAGTTATTGCAATATACATAGTGCTGTGAAGAGGTTGGACAATAATTTCTATCGCATATGTAAGCATATATGAGAGGCTTAACTACGGCTGAAACAACTAACCTCTTCGCAACACTATTTATGGGGATTTTCTATTGCAATTACAGAGTACAACGCCACCTGTTGGCAATTTTTTAAACTAATTTCCAAGTTCTTGTATATGACTTTTATGGGTTTCACAATACACATACCGTTTATTTTATTAAAGTATCGTTCGTTTTCGAGATATTTAATGTTGAAACCAGGAAGTCCTTTGCTGAACACCCTGTATGAGTAGAACTGACTTCAAAACAGAATTGAGGATTGAAAAAAATCTTATCACAGTTCAAACAACTGCGCAATTGCCACTTGTTTTTGCCGGGTTTTTTACAACCATATGTTTATTACTTTCCTTTCCTAATTAGTTCCTTGTTATTTAGAAACATGAATCTACAATTGTTATCGCTATTTATCCATTCAGTGCTTGAATTATAATAATTTTTCACCCAAAAGATTTTTTTCCCTTTCACTTCTGCATTTAAATTTCGCATTGATTTTACATTTCTAATAATGAATTAAACGGTAAATCATTCTTTGATCATAGTTTTGCTTCGAGTATGAAAGCTATATTTATACATTGTATGGATTTTAAGAATTATGAATATAAAAGTTTAAATGATGCGAAACCTTTCCCAAATTGCATGCACGTGTATCAGGTTTATAAGGAAGGTGATGTGATTGTATGTATGTAAAAAGAACCCAAAAGACATGTGACGGTTAGGAAATGTCTTTACGCCTATTTGTTAACTTCTTGAATTCAAAAAACTTTCAATTTGTATTTCTTGTAACCCCGAAACACGTGTATGCTTTTTTTTCCTACTTTTTGTACTTTGACGTTATTGTTTATAATTCTTGAATTTCAACACAATTTATTATTTAAAATAGTTTTTTTTTTCCAAGACAATTTACATTTACAGAAATATTAGTTCAAATTGTTTTCTCAATTCTGTTTCAAAGACTATTTTTTTCTTTTTTCATTAATGAAATTCAAACTTTTTTACGTTTGAAAACGTTTTTTAGTGTATAACTATATTCTTTCTTTCGTGTCCTTTTGCGGCTTAAAGGAGACAAAATGATGCAGTGTTTATCATTAAATTTCGTATAATTGTTTGATTCGCTATTAATTCCAGTGCCGGATCTGGGGGGAACAGTCGGGGTTCTTAGTTAGAGCAGCATTTTCTGGTTGGCAGCAAATTCGTCCTATTTCTGAGAGTTTTGCTTTAAAACTCAATTTAAAAATTTGAATTAAGTTGGGTAAGATCAGCATCATCAATATTTTACCCGGCTAGAAAAAATCGCAGATCCGACACTGATTAATTCTACACTTGAAACATAATGATTTATTTAACCATAAAATTGGTTTGAATCGCTATTAATTCCAGTGCCGGATCTGGGGGGGAACAGTCGGGGTTCTTGGTTAGAGCAGCATTTCCTGGTCGGCAGCAAATTCGTCCTATTTCTGAGAGTTTTGCTTTAAAACTCAATTTATAAAATTTGAATTAAGTTGGGTAAGATCAGCATCATCAATATTTTACCCGGCTAGAAAAAATCGCAGATCCGACACTGATTAATTCTACACTTGAAACATAATGATTTATTTAACCATAAAATTGGTTTGATTCGCTATTAATTCCAGTGCCGGATCTGGGGGGAACAGTCGGGGTTCTTGGTTAGAGCAGCATTTCCTGGTCGGCAGCAAATTCGTCCTATTTCTGAGAGTTTTGCTTTAAAACTCAATTTATAAAATTTGAATTAAGTTGGGTAAGATCAGCATCATCAATATTTTACCCGGCTAGAAAAAATCGCAGATCCGACACTGATTAATTCTACACTTGAAACATAATGATTTATTTAACCATAAAATTGGTTTGATTCGCTATTAATTCCAGTGCCGGATCTGGGGGGAACAGTCGGGGTTCTTGGTTAGAGCAGCATTTCCTGGTTGGCAGCAAATTCGTCCTATTTCTGAGAGTTTTGCTTTAAAACTCAATTTATAAAATTTGAATTAAGTTGGGTAAGATCAGCATCATCAATATTTTACCCGGCTGGAAAAAATCGCAGATCCGACACTGATTAATTCTACACTTAAAACGTAATGATTTATTTAACCATAAAATTGGAAAAATAAAGCAGCCAAAAAAAGTTTAGCACTAATTTTAGTTTTTATTAACTGCTGTTAAATTATCTCATTAAAAGAGAAATGAGATAATCAAAAAGAGAGAAATTAATTCTGGTGCATAAAACTATTTTAAAAATTGCATAAATTCACCAGAATGCATCTGAAGTATCCAATTAGAATGCTTCGGTTTAAATTAATTCCAGTTAAACATTAAAACTGTTTTTTAAAAATTATGTGGACAGGTTTTCGATGCATTGATTCTGAAAAGAGTTTTTTTTAACATCGTGATTCTCGAAAACTAACAGTATTTTTATAATAATAATGCTCACTTTCCTTATCATCATTGTTTTGTGTAATGTATTAAATACACTGTGTATTAACGTTGTGTCCGTAACATATGTTTAAATGTTATGCTTTCCATTATATGTTGTTATTATTACTCTAGCAACACAGCAAAAGGTAGTCTTTGTTATTGTTAAAAACATTTTCAATAGATGGCGCCAGTTATATCTTTTGAAAAAAATCTTATTGAAGAAGGTAATAGGAATAAGTGCTGTACTCTTCACTATTGGTAATTTGAAAAATTAAAATTTAGTGTAGAAAGATCCAATATTTATTCTAATATAACATAAAACTTTGTAACTCAATCAGATTAATAGTACACTTTAGTTTAAATCGATCTATTTTAGAGGCACTTTTTAAACTAAGATTTAGAAATAATATATTTTACTGATATTTGAAGATAAAAACACGTAATTCATCTTTTGAAAAGCACAATCTGTAAATTTATTGACTTGTACATAAACGTAATTATTTAAAGATTTTGAATTTTAATGCTTCTTAATAGTTAATCGTTCTGGCAAGTTCTTTATGTTCTGAAAGAAAAATAAAACATAAAGAATGCCAAATTGTAAAAGCAAAATTTTATCAATATACTCTCTTGAATCAGTCTTCATAACAAAAAATAACCAATTTTGACTAAAATGAAATCAAGTGATATTTTTTTTAAAAAGATGAAACAAAACACATTGTACGTTTGAAAAAAAAAAGATTTTTTTTTAGAAAAAAAATAGAGAAAGTGTAGGTGAGATTCACAAGCAAAACATAGCAATATTTATAAAGAAAACCAAGGCACACTTGCAAGGTGTCCTGATATTGATTGTTTTCAAAAAGTTATAACAGAAAAATGAATGATGATAAAAAACAAATTCTTGCAGAATGTTCATGTGATGGGCCGTAAATGCCCCCCCCCCCTCCCAAAAAAACGAGTTCAAAATTTTAATTCAAAATTTTTTCAACAGATAGCGCTTCAGATAGTAAGCCCATAAATCAAAAAGAAAGAATTTAAATCCACCGATTTTTTTTCTCCGATTGCAACATGTGATTGTATCCGAGCGTAGACATTTTGAAAATATCGTGGTGCAATTTTGCTAGTTAAAAGTTTTTTTTTTTTTTTTTTTTAATATTGTGTAATTTCTAATCTTTATTTGATTGAAAGACATACGATCTGCAGCGCCATCTGTTGGAAATTTTTCGAACTAAAAGTTGCAGTTCGAGGGGGGGGGGGTATTAACAGCCCGACATGTGAATTTTCTGCAGGAGTTATTTCTTTGTCATTAACCGTTTTCTTGTTGTAATTTTGGAAAATAATCAATTTCTAGACATCCTGTATTTGATAAAATGATAGAAATTTCCACCAGTATTTCATATATGTTACCTATTTAAGTTCAAAAGTCAAGTGGTAATCTTGCGGACGAAACCATCAGTTACGAAAGTAAGCCCAAAGCGGGAAGGCCCTTGTATTTACCCAAATCTGAAAAACTTTAAAGAATCCTCACGTATCGTTCAAGAAAGAGCAGTAATCACAGTTCCCTAGCGTACCCGTCTTTAAAGTAAGACGCTAACAAAGATTTTTGCGGTTTTCATTAAAAATTTTCGATATTATAATTTTCTGATTTGCCGTAAAATGGATACTAATGTGTCCTTGTTAATTTTAAGGACATTTGTGGACATTATTTAACAAATGTCTTTGCATTTCGTAACTTGGATCTGAGGTTATAGTGGGACGAAAGGAATTCGGTGTCCTTTGGTAGAGTAGACCTTTATTTGTGCAAATTAGTTTCGACTTATCAGTAGACATGAAGCGATGGAACACTCAAGTCCAACAATGTACAAGTGAAGGAGAAAAAATAAGACATGAGTAAATAGTCTATTTACTCATTCAAGTCTTATTTTTTCTTAGTCTATTTACTCATCCATGACTTATTTTTCTCGTTCACTTGTTCGCAGTAGGACATGGGTGTTCCATCTCACTTTTTATGCAATGAAGAAGGGATTTGATTTTATAACCCGAAACAGCTGTTTGCAGAGTTTTCTAACTCTTTTTAAATGTTTTTATTTGTACATATATATACGTCGTCATATTTTTACTCATTCCACTGTACAAAGTTTTCGACTGCATCTTTTACATAATACTTATCAGTTCATTTTATTTTGAAAATGGTTAGTAAATGCAAAAGAAAAAGTCTCTGGCGTCGTGAGATTCGGATTACGTGTCGCTAAGTCTAGCTGACACAAATGCAAAGGCCTATTCGCTTTGGACTGACGGTAGATGAGCTTGAACCAACAGCAGGAAAATCGAGCTTCCTAGAATTGAGCATTTATTCACTGATTTGGATAGCATTTTCTATCATAGCTGTGAGTAGCGTCAAAAGTTGGTTTAATTTGACTCAATAATTTAATTAATTTGACTACAGACTAAAGGTCTACCCCAGGGCAAAGCGGGTTTTCGGAAGGGTTAAGTTGTTTGATTATTTTTACATTAAAAACAAGTTCTTGATTGAATTTGGTGTTTTAAATATAAACATAGATAATTGCAGAAAATTATGAATGGCAAAAAAGTGCCTTCTGAAAACGTTCAATTCTTTTTAACTATCAAAGTTAGAGTACACTCTAAGGACTTGCTTCCCCTATTCATGTTAGCAATATTGCTGTGTGAAAGACAGTTTTTGAACTGCAAAACAAGGTTAGTAGGTTAAAATTTACTTCCTCTAATTTCCCTTCGCTAAAATGTTTTACTCTACAACTTGTCAATAGATGGCGATACATGCTTAACCTTTCCAGTTATATTGTTATTTATTTATTTATGTATTTTATTTATTTATTTAGTTATGCATTCACCATTTATTTAGTTATTTATTTTAATTCATTTATTTATCTTTCGTGGTATTGATTTATTTTCCAATGAGGATTTCAAATCATGTTCACCTGAATGATATTCCTTCGATCAGAGTCAGCTTTCATAGAACGCTAGCGCGATATGCTAATTTAAATCCAAAATATACCGCTTAAGAAGGATTTAACTTCCTCAATCATTTTGATTAATTGAACATAAACCGTTTTAGTAGAAAATACTACGTTTTAAAAAATATATATATTTAAAAAAATTAGTAGTACTTCGCGGTAGTGCAGCATATTAAAAGCAAATTACTCTATAAAATTAAACTCTTGCAAAATCATTTTTGCTTTTAAATTATTTAATTTATTTATTTATTATTAAGTTAATTTATTTATTTTATATTACAAACTTATATTATTTATTTATTTATTTATTGAAAAAAAAAACATAAATATAATTCAGAATGCATTGAAGTGACATTTTATTTGAGAGGTTAAATATTTTTCCCCAAATTATATTCAGGACTCTATACTGTTAGAGATAAATCGTTTCAAGACTTTTGATTCTTACCATGTAAATTCGTTGGCCTATGCCATTTCCCGTCCAATACATATTAACATATTTCCTTCTTCAAAAGTTCCGAATGTAATTCAAGTTGTATGGATTTTTTTTTTTTTTTTTTTTTTAAATCTTTAGCACCTTGGCAAGTTTAAAATCAATTATTAAACTGGTAGCAAAGACTAAATATTAAACCGTATTAATTACTGTAGAGTAGAGTATTCGTTTTTTTTTTTTTTTTACAGCTTGTTAACCGAAGCTTTTAACTCCCTTGACACATTTTTCTTTACAGTGAGTCACGGCAGTAGTGTACCATCAAGTACTTGTTATTTTGAATTGGAAATTGAACCTAATCAAAGCTTGTTAAACATGAACCCTTAGAAACCAATGATACGAAAGGCGTCGGAAGTCACATAATTTGGTACGTGAACAGTAATAGCGTTGCCACGCTCAATTTACTTATTTTATCAGTTTAGTCGGGCTTGCGTTATATGCTTTTGGTTCTGCCTCAATTTCTTTGCAACTATGCGGTTTGTTGAACGGAGCATTCAACAGTGAATGCCGTGTATTTAAAAGGTTATGTTATTGATAAAAAAAAACTGGTGGAAATTTGACCCGATTTTAACTTTTGCAATATTGAGTAATAGTGTAGCAAACGATCAATTGTTCTAGTTTGTTATTTCCTTGACGGTGCCAACGAAAGGCTGCATTCAAACAACTGATTTCTGTAGTGTCATTTGCAAAATAATCAACTACAGGGTGATCTAAAACTGACTCATAGATTTTGAAATCAAATAAAATAAGAACGTTGTTGAAATGTATGGATAGCAGCAGTACGCTTTAGAAACTATGAAATTTCATCCTAACTTGCGTAATTAGTTACTATTTCCAGCAGCAAGAGGCATTGCATTAAAAGTAAAATAACCCATACGAAAGTTTTGCAAAGACTGTTGCAAAAGAGTACTTAACAATATTTTCATTTTGTAATAAGTTATCGCCCTAAAGCCAGGCCAAAGGCAGAAATACTTAAAATACACCGCCAGCTCAGTTATTCCATCGGACGACTGCAGTTTCGTACTTTTTAGCACTCATCAGACGGGAAAGGAACCACATGGTCAGGAGACGAAAAATCTCTTAAGAGAGCCAAGAGAGCCAAACAAACTGGAAGCTAATGCAAAATTAGCAAAAAATACCTTAACTTAGCCATCAATCTTTGACACTAACCGCATCATTGTTGCGGTCGTTCATCTGGTTTGCTAATTCTGCATTAGCTACCAGTTTGTTTGGCGCTCTTAAGAGATTTTTCGCCTCCAGTTCATGAGGTTCCTATTCCGGGCTGATGGGTGCTAAAAAGTACGAAACTACAGTCCTCGGATGGAATAACTGAGCTGGCGGTGTAATTTAAATGTTTTCATTGATTCATGTCCTCAAAAATGAATTGCGTAGCAAAATATCGCATGAAGATGTCACAGATTCAATTTCTCGCATACCCCCAAGGCCATCTGTGTCGAAATAGGCAAAAAGAAATACATGCTACTGGTCGGATGGAATTCATTGGTTTCCCAAGCGTGATTTCTATCGCTTTTCGTTTTACTTTTATTGATTAACAAGATCCATTTGACATTTCTGTGACCCTCTGTCGGTAGAGCCGCACATCGTTTGTTGTACTAATATCCAGTATTAATGAAAAAATAAAAGAACAATTGATCTAAACAATAATCGTACAGAGTGTCCAGCAAAGGGCTCCTTGATTCGTAAATTATACATCTCGACAAAAAAGGACGATATTGGAATGAAATTAACGCTATATTTATTATGAAACCTATGAAAATCATAAACAGGAACTTCGAAATTAGTTTTTAAAAATGCCAACAGATGGAGCTGTACGCTGTAATTGCAATAGAAGCCTACAAAAGTATTGCTGCGAAGATGTTGGACGATAATTTCTAGCGTAAATGTCAGCATAGCTGAGAGGCTAAACGATTGCTGAAACAACTAACCTCTTCGCAGCACTATTTCTAGACTACTATTGTAATTACAGCGTATAGCGTCACCTGTTGGCAATTTTTTAAACTAATTTCCAAGTCCCTGTATATGATTTCTATGGGTTTCACAAAAAACATACCGTTTATTTTAACCCAATATCGTCCTTTGTTTTCGAGATATTTAAAATTGAAAAGTCCAGGAGTCCTTTGCTGGATATCCTCTATACATCTCCAACAGTAAGTAATGAAATTTTCTGTTACTTCTAATCCTGTGAATTTTATACGATATAATACAATAGCTTTCAGTAAAAAGTTTTTCTTTCATTGTTTCGCTTTTATGTGGAAGTTGTACAACCAATTTGGGTATTTTTTATGTTTACAACGAAAGTTAATCTCATTGTGTCTTTTATTTCATTGTCGTTATCGTAAGAGTTTTTCAGAGTTTATTTTGTATATTATGTCTGTACTTCTGACATCATTATGCGTATGCGTATGCATGATGTTTTTGCATACTCATATATAAATACATATACATTAAATCATACGGAATCATGCTGTTTTATATATGATTATTGTAGCATTACTTTGTATGCATACCTAATAAACAAAAATAAAATATGATTGCAAAATTATTATTGTTATTATTTTGTTATTGTCTGTTCCTTTCATAAAACGTGCAAGTCTATTCGCAATTCCAACAAACTATTGGAGGTACTGCAGCCACCGTCTAATGGCGGATGAAAAAGGTACAACAAACGCACGCTGTAGCGTAGGAAATGCTAATAAGCCTAATAACTTTTGTTTTTATCCATGACTTTTTTTGTTTTATTCTTTTTAAATAAATTTTAAAGTCTCGTGGACATTCTGGCCCACATAGAAAGAAATGAGAATTCAAGAATCATTACTAAACGTTAGAAACTAGTGCAAACTTCGTAGTTCGTAGTTGTAAGTAACCATTTCCCCGATATTGAATTCCATATTTAACAATTCTTGATGGAACTACGTTTTCATTGTGGGCATAAGAACGCTTTTGATATTTCATGTAACAAACCTTTGTTTACCGGTGTTATCAAAAGGGGAAAATGATACTTCTTTGTCTTGTTTGGCTAGCGCTAATTCTATTACAATTGTAGCTGAGTTACTTCTCAAATTGCTGATTCGGTTAATTTTAATTTTTTCTGTTTCGTATGTTTCTAATTTCTGAATTATGATTTAATTCTGTCATGCATCATCAATAAAATTCTCATGGATACATGGTGGTAATTTTCTTTTTAATTGATTTTCCATTATTTCTTTAAACTTATCGAATTATCTAATCTTTGTACCATTTTAATCCAAAAAATAAAATTGCAACTGACATGTGAAATCTCGCCAAGGGTTCTTTGCTCACGCAATACTAAAACTATAACCCTAAACTATAATCGCACTATTTCGGCGATGAAAATTCTCAATGTTAAACAATTTTTATTTGGTTCTTCGATAATATATTCAAGAAAATATTTTGCATACTGTCCATTCCAACTAAATGCTGCAGTAAAATAAGGTTAGTTAAATTAATTATTTTTAAACTAGGTGGAGATTAAAGCCTTTATTCTTCTGCTAATGTCATCAAATCTTTCTCTCGAGTTTAAGATTTAAAAAAAAAAAAAACCCCACATTCTTACAAATTCACACAAAACAATAAAAAAAATTTACCTGGTATAACGTTATCCTCTTTCAAAAAAAAAAATGCATCGAATAGACGATCACATTCGTTGATAATTTCATGCAATGTGTTGATAAAAACTCATAACAAACAGCCTATGTTTACCAACAGACACACTGGAACGCAATGTTTTACCTTTTTCCTTAATTTTGTAAATCACCGCAAGGTAGCGTATTCGAGCGCTGGAGTTGCGAATAAGACTCCACTACAATCATGAGAAAATGATTGCTAGGTGAGTCATCGTTGACCTTCAACTCATGCCATGTTAAAATGAAAACAACTTGCTCAGATATGTATGTATATTTTGGTAATTAGAGTTAAATGATGTGATTAACATGACAAAATAATTGTTTGGATTGCTGTTATTACTTTTTCGATACTCAATTTAATAAATTTTTAACATTACATTATAAAAATGAAAATACATTTGCAATAATGTTTTTTGTTTATTTTCTTCAATTCTCCGTTATTCATGATTTAGATTAAGAATGTAGTATGTTTTCAAAATGAAATTTATTATTATGCTGCATTTAAAAATTAATTGCAGTTTTTACAAATTGAGTAAATGCTACATTTAAGTAAGAAAGAAAAAGGCGCTTTTTTTTGTTCAATTCATATCATTAATGAGAGAGCAGAGCGCATGTGCAAGCTGTGGGCCCACACCATTTTTTCAAAATTTTCTGAGAGAGGGAGTGCAAACTACCTAAAATGAAAAACAAGGTTAATAAATATATCAATACATGTACATTTAACTCAATCACTTGGGACTGCATTCAGTTTCAAACGCAACTGAAACATCGTCATAAAATTAAATACAGTAGACTCCCTTTATCTGAACACTCTCTAATATGAACACCTCGATAATTTGAGCGCATTTTGAAACGGAATGCAGTCCCAAGTGTTTGAGTTAAATGTACATGTATTGATATATTTATTAACCTTACTTGTTTTTCATTTTAGGTAGTTTGCACTCCCTCTCTCAGAAAATTTTGAAAAAAATGGCGTGGGCCCACAGCTTGCACATGCGCTCTGCTCTCTAATTAATGATATGAATTGAACAAAAAAAAGCGCTTTTTTCTTTCTTTTGATTGTACCGTCGATACTCCTTAGACTTAATCAATCCCCTTCAATTATCACCTCACTATATACTGAACATTTTCACAATCGATACTCGGATATTCCTATAAATCAAATTGGAAGGACTAAAATACATTCACGAGTTTATAAGTAATTGAACAGCATTAAAGATAAAATATGGAGAGAAAGAAGAAATTATTTTCCTGGATATTACTGCATCACGAGATCATTCAGCTGAGCAATGTGACAGCCTGAAGTTTCTACCACTGAACTATATTTCAAGAATCCTATTATTGTATCAAGTTGTAAGCAAGATCTTTAAAGTATTATTACCTCTATGCAAAATGCGGCTGATAATCACCCGGAAAAATTTCACTTGAATAATAGACATAACTTGCATGAAGATAAACAGATTAAA